>NW_028318360.1:567500-867500 GCF_062004578.1 Staurois parvus | reverse complement strand
TACTGACAGCCAATCTAATTTCTTGAGGTCCAAGAATGTCAGAATAGTACAGATATCCCCCAAATGACCCCTTTTTGCAGAGTAGACAGTCCGACGTACTTCATAAGAGGCATGGCGAGTTTTTTGAAGTTGTATTTTTTTGTCATAATTTTTCGGAAAATTAAAAAAATTATTTTCACTATTTTTTTTTTTACATACTGTCACCAGTGCAGTACAGCGTCATCATATAACTGGCATGGCGGTGAACAGGGACACTGACTGGTGACCGTATGAAAAAAATAGATATATATTTTTGTTTAATTTTTTTTTTTTTTTATTATATTTAATTTTTTATTACTTTTTTTATTTTTTTTAAGATTATTTTTTCATATTTTACTATGACCAAAGTAGTACAATGTTACCATAGTAACAATGTACTACTTTGGGGAAGTGATCAGTATTTTTTTTTTTTTTACACAATTTGCTTATAGCAAAGAATTACTTTGCTGTAAGCAAGCATTTACCTGAATGAAATAGATTCATTCAGCTTTTTTTTTTGTGCTTAGCTGTGATTTGGTCACAGCTAATCAGATGACATGTGCATGTGATTAGCTGTGACCATGCACAGCTAGGCACTAGTATACAATGGATGGCATCATGAATGAAGCCATCCATTGTATACAACTGTCATGTGACCTGCTGTGATTGGTCACAGCAGGTCACATGGTACCAGCAACGGGAGCCGGTACTCGGATCTGTCATCGGCCGTGTCCGAGGTGCACGGCCGGTGACAGATCGCACTGCTGCGCCGCTCTGTATTAGCGCAAACTGCGCATGTGCGGTAGCACGCCAAATGGCGTGCACCCGGAGTGCAGAGACACTTCTGAAGCCGCCAAATGGCCATTGGCCAGGCGGCTAATGGTTAAATAATTTCATCTAGTTACACTTGTCTAATTTGTTTTCGGAATTAGTTTTGTTTACGCGAATTCAATTGAATTGAATTCAAATGTTCGGAAAATTCAAATTGGCATTCAAATTTACTCTATTCAAAATTTGCGAAGATGGTTATATTCTTTTTGTTTTATTCTATTTTATTGTGTTTTCTATGCTATTATTTTCTATTCTACTCTTTTCTTTTCTATTCTATTCTGTTCTATTCAGTTTTATGGTTTTCTTTTCTGTTCTATTCAAATTTGAATTTATTCTATTCAAAATTCTAATCTTAAAACATGGTTATATTCTTTCTGTTCTATTCTATTCTATTTTTTCTATTGCATTCTTTTATTTTCTATTCTATTCCTTTCTATTATATTCAAATTCAAATTTATGCTATTCAAAATTCAAATTTCGGAAGATGGTTATATTCTATTTTATTCTATTCTATAGTTTTTCCATTGTATTCTATTCTTTTATCTTATATTCTATTCTTTTCTATTCTGTTTTTTGTATTCTATTCAAATTCAAATTTATTCTATTCAAAATTCAAATTTCAGAAGATGGTTTTACTCATTCCATTCTATTATATTACTTTTTCTATTCTATTCTTTTCTACTCTTGTATTCTATTCTATTCTAATCTTTTCTATTCAAATTTATTCAATTCGAAATTCAAATTTCGGAAGACTGTTATACTCATTCCATTCTGTTCTATTGCTTTTTCTGTTCTATTCTTTTCTACTCTTTTATTCTTTTCTATTCTATTCTAATCTATTATATTCTAATCTATTCTATTTTAATTCAAATGTATTCTATTCAAAATTTGAAATTTGGAAGATGGTTTTATTCTTTCTACTCTTCTATTATATTATTTTTTCTTTTTTTTTTCTTTTGTAGTCTATTTTTTTCTATTCTATTCTTTAATTTTCTATTTTATTCTAATCTATTCAAATTCAAATTTATTCTATTCGAAATTCAAATTTTGGAAGATGAATATATTCTATTTTATTCTATTCTGTTATTTTTACTCTGTTCTTTTCTATTCTATTCTTATATTTTATTTTCTATTCTGTTTTATGCTATTCTTTTCTATTCTATAATTTACTATTCCATTCCTTTATTTTCTGTTTTATTGTATTCTCATTTTCAAATTTGATTTCATTTTTTAATTTGATTTGAATTTCGTAAGTAATTTTCTTTTGTTATTTCAGATTTGTTTACATTTGTTACAGAATAATACAGAATAATACAGTAACACAGAAATTTGGATACATCCCAATGTACGAATAATGAAAAATGTGTCTGAATTTCAATTTGGAAAGGAAAAGAAACACATACAGTATGTCTAATTATAGCACAATGTATATGGCCATAGGTAATTTCCCCTGTAATGCCTACCCCTAATGCAGCTGGTCAGACACTATAGCTGGCTTCTGTGTTCACCTATAGCAGCCTGCTTTCCTGTAAGGCAAGCAAGCCTGCGGGTACTCAGTTTCCACCAGGTCTTGTACACAATGTTGTAGTGTCTGACCACCACACCAGGGAAGGTGCGAACTGAGCAGAGTAAACAGGTACTCGTGGTTGTCAGACAGGCAGAGTAGTTCAATGACAGTCCAGGTACAAGGCAAGCAAGGTTCAGAATAGTCAGGTCAAATCCATAGTCAAAAGGCAGGCAGAGTTCATAGAATAGTTGATATCTGTTTTGAGGTAGTCAAAGAGGGAATCCAGACAGCAGAGCAGGACAAACAGGGACCTTGAGCATGTGCAACCAGCACTATTAAAAGCATGAGACTGCAGGCTTGGCTGGCTTAAATCAGGTTTGGTCTCCACCCAGAGACTGCATACATCAATCACCTTGCAGGTGGACAGACAGACGGGAGAATGCATCACAGCCAAACCCAGAATGCTGGAATGAGACCAGCAGCAGTGATGGAGCAGCAGCGCTACATGCTTCTGACATTCCCGCTATGCCTCCAGTAAAAAGAACCATGAGGATTAATGCACAAAAAAATGATTTAACCAAGCTTTTTTATCCCTACTTTTTCTTTGTTTTGGCTTTTCAAACATATCAATCATATCAAATATAATAATTAAAAAGTTAGCTAAAAGGTTAAGTGCAGTAAAACTTTGTTGTAAGTTAAATAATACATTGTTTAATAGATTTCCTTACATCAGGTCAAAAAGAGAAACAGAGGGATTTGGTTCCAAAAGTAGGACAGTCCCTCCAAATGAGAGACACTTGGGAGGTATGTAGAGGAGGAAGCTAGGGACAGTGCTGGAGCGTGGAGAGGGTAAGTAGTATATTTCCCTTTCAATTTTTTTTTAAGTTTTACAGAATATTAAAATACAATTTTACACACAGTGTGCAAATAATTATCAACAATAGATTACTTAAAAAAAAAAGAGCAAAAACTGATCAGGCAAAGTAAAATCCTCAAAAAAGATTGTGAAAAGTGCACTAGAAGACTAGGAGAGAGCAAGTCTGGTGGGAAGGGTAGATTGTGCACATGGAACAAAACAAAACCACCTCTGTGGTAGGTGAGTCAAGAAAAAGAGTAAGTATAGAAGAGAGAGAAACAGCAAAGAAAAAAACTGGGGGGAGGTCACTGAAGATCTACAGTAGATGGTTAGAAGTGTGTGTCAAAGTCCACCAGCATATAATGTGAAAGCCAAGACTCCCATTTTTTTTTTTTTAGAAATTTAGACATCTTAATGTCTAATGTGGGCAGCACAGTGGCTTAGTGGTTAGCACATCTGCTGTGCAGTAAATGGGTCATGGGTTCAATTCCCAACCATGGTGCCTCCTGTGTTTGCGTGGGTTTCCTCCAGGTACTCTGGTTTCCTCCCACCCTGCAAAGACATGCTGGTAGGTTAATTGGCTCCTTTTTAAATTGTCCTAGTTTCATCCCTGGCCATGTGGGATCTCCTGCATGGTAGGGGTTGGGGAAAGACTTGGCAACCTACCCTGTAAAATAATTGCTAAGAGAATTCATGGAAAAAGTCGCTTACGAGTGATGGTCCATGCAATCGCCAAGGGTTGGATACGACTGAATGGATAGATAGTCTAATGTGGCTGCCATTTTGGGTAAGTAGTTTATTTCTTTACAAAAATATGAGGCCAATCATCCGAAATTTACTATACAAAGGGTTACTTAACTCCAGTACCCCTCAAATGCACATACTCATCTTTCCTTTAACTCTCTAATCTTGCTGATCTAGGCTTTGGCCCATGGTGCAATTAGGTTAAACTTTGTCCTAGCTATATAAAGAAAAATATATGTTTTATTCACTCCCTGCTTAGAGCAGCTAATGAAACACTGTCAGAAAAGCCTCCATAAACTCATTCACCTATAAATCAATGTATATCTCTGGTTGCTGTATTTATAGCTATTTACTGTACATGCTGTATCTGTGTTTGCAACTGCACTAAAGCTGACCATACATAAAGGTCTCTGAACATTCCAACATGGAATATACCAGCCCATGTTTAATTACATGACCTATGTTCTGAAAGCCAAAATGGAGCAATACTGTTTATATATCAAAATATTTTTTTCAGCAGCAGAAAACATGGGATGGGGATCTGATGTCATACTGTAGAGCTAGAGCACAGAGCTGATTGTAATCTGAGAGTTGATTTACGGAAAGTGACAACCCCCTCTCTTCACAGGCTCAGAGATACATAGAGTTAAGGGTATGAGTCATCTGCTGTGTGCTGGAAGGGGTTATGTGCAACTGTTCATACTGTTTCCTGCTGTCCCTTATGGTCCCCCCATAATCACTCTGATGAGGACCCCTCTGAAGTGTTGCACTCAGTGATATCCTCTTCACTCTGTACAATAGTATATTTAGGTGACCCAGGGTCAGTCTCTATGTCGCTTGCCTCCCCTGAAGGCTTACCTGATCTGGTCGCACCTGTAGGCTCTTCCACGGTGCTAGACACCAGCATGACCACTGCCGCAGGCACAATCTCTCTAACTGAGGATGTTGCCCCTACTGCTTTTGGGATGGGACCTTGCTGGCAACTGTAAACATAGTCCTTGTCCTTAATCCCAATCTTGGGAGCGATCCTACTATACTCAGCTCAACAGTAGTAGAACAGCTTGGAACCCCACTCAAAAACTCATTTGGCTGTACTGACTTAAATGTCTCTGTGTAGAAACCTATACTCCAGTCATTAGCATATGAGGTAGGTGATAGACTGCTAGGCACCAACTGGAACTGCGGCTCCCCATAGTGCCTGCACCATTTCTACACTCTCAAGTCCACAGTCAGCTTCTGGCAGTTGCCTCATACTGTACACAGGTGCTCTGCTCCCTGGATGGTGCCCAGAGCGATACAGCTACAATGCACCAGCCTCACACCTGTGTCGGTAAGACAGTCCTGCTCTTCAGCCACTTGGTTCAGTGCCTCCGCTGCAAAACCAGGTCTCAGAATAGACATGCTCTGATGTCTAAATAGTAAATAGCCTGCCATACACCTTGCCACATGCAGGGTGTACTTTTTCCCTAGAACACCCATCACAACTTTGCCCCTCTCCTTGGGACCCACTGGTGCCACTTCTGCTGCACCACAACATAACTCCTTCTTTCCCACTCAAAATACACATACAATTTTCACTGTAATGCAGGCACTCTGTACTGTGGAAGCTGTTTGCAATCCTCCTCTCTTGTACAAATATGCATCGATCAGCCCACACAACACCACCAGATTTCCTGAGAGTCACCAACAGCTGCATGCATCCGAAGGGAGATCCGGAACCGAATCCCTGCATGTAACCTCACCCTTGAAAGGACCCACTGATTAGTCCCAGGCTTTCTTCCCTGGTTACTGTACAGAAAGTCAAGCAGATAGTTACATAGTAATTCTGGTTGAAAAAAAGACACAAGTCCATCTAGTTCAAGCAATAAAAAGGGGGAAAAAAATATACAATCCTATATATACAATCCTATACCCACAGTTGATCCAGAGGAAGGCAAAAAACCCAGCAAAGCATGATACAATTTGCTCCAGCAGGGAAAAAAAGTGTTCCTGATCCTTCATGAGGCAATTATATATTCCTTGGATCAACTTTACCTATAAATATTAGTATCCAGTTATATTGTGTACATTTAGAGAGAATTGTACCTGACATTGGTGGGATTAGATGTTTGGATGCAACTCGCCATCCTGGTTTAAATTAATCTGAGAGCTACAGACCATTTTTAGAGGGCTTTACCTTTGGTAAAACAGATTGAAAGGTCTTCACTTAGTTCCTCTACTAGTGATTCAACTCCTTGCATGCCTCTACCACTGATCCAATTTGTTCTCCTCACCAAAGGAGATTTTTTTCTCTACATTCTATATGTGCTGCAGGGTTGCATTGTGAATGTTGTTACTGTATTTTAACTGTTTCTTCTTTTAAAACAAAAGCTCATTATACTGTCCAGATTATTTTGTTGTGTTTTGTTATGCTAATAATTATTGTACATGCCTCCTGTGTTTGAGTTTGTGTTTACCCTTTGGATTGGGCTTTGCTTTGTTGGCATGGGTCCCCCTGTCAACATCTGTGGTGGAGGGTGTCACGGATCCACGGTCGCCGCCACCAACATGCGACAATCGCACGACCGCGACTAACAGTAATACGTCACGCCCACGGCGTCAGACCCCAGACCTTCTCACCAAACTCGTGACCGAAGGACCGGCTGATCTAAAACCGCAGTGTGACGCACGTAACAAGGCCCCACCCAGCTGCACCCCACACAGCGATTGCCCAGCTAATGGTCAATGGTCAATAGCACAATTGGTGCCTGCAGCCTGAATGCGCTTGTTACTGGGTCGGGTTAATTACGCAACTAACCGTTCTACTGCCACCACCGTCTTGAAATGTACAGAGAAGACGGACTCTGTCAGAAATGCACTATAATGATTGAAAAGTCACCTGTCCAATATGATCAATTGGGCAGGGAGTAAACAAACACAGTAGCGTCTCTTCAAAAGTCAGGAATTCGTGAATTGCAGGTAAGCGCTTAGAAACAGTTTAACACTTTCAGAAAGAAAGATTTATTACTAAAAGAGTCAAACAGGTGCAATAAAATATTTACAAAGAGATGCCACAAATATATATATATATATATATATATATATATATATATATATATATATATATATATGTATATAAAGATACAGCAGAGATAATAGGGAGGAAATTAAAGAGTCAAGTTACTTGCCAATATGTCTTGGTTTGTAAGCAGATCCAAGTGCAGAGCAGGAAGGTTCTTTGATCTCCTCTGCTATGATGTTACACTCAGGAGATGTGTGTTAAGCTCTAACTCTTAGGCTTGCAGCCTGTCCCTTTTTAAAACCCCCCCCCCCCGGCAAGGGGGGATGGCTCTGCGTCTGCCCAATACAATATGTTGGGCAGAATGTCAGTGGACTCTCAGTTAAAACTAACAGCTTCATAATCCATGACATGCAACACACAGTTGACCTGAGGAATGTTCAATTAATTGCTGGTCAGTTTAATGATGTGCGGACCTACACAGTTTTGGGTGACGAAGGTTACCCTTTAGCAGACAGCCTGGCACCTGGACTCAGGATGTCTTAACCTGGTTGACCCACACCATCTGTCAGGAGATAACGTTTGCCTCTCAGGACTGCAGGGGGGGAACCATATGTACGACGTCTGTTCCCGACCCCTTGATGGGTTAAGTCTGAACAACAGACCTTTGATGTTCAACCGTTACAGCACCTTACTTCTATACAGTTCATGGTGAACTTCAAGAATGTAGGTGACTATTTTGAATGCCTAGAATACAAGAAACTTTCTAACTAAAATAGTTCAAATACTTAATTGACTATTCCTCTGTAGTATTATTGAGAGTACATCTCTAAATTGTGGAGGGACAATTAAATTAGTTTAAATATCTGATTACAATCTATATATTTGTTCATATGATACATATATTGAACATTTTATTAATTTTTGGTCCCTATTGATATTATATAAAATAAAAGGAAAAGTACTTTCCTAGATATGTTTTTATGCTTTGTGTTATATATTCTCAGGACATCAATATATATGACATCATATTAATTGATATGCTTTGTTACTACAGTATTCATAATGTGGCACCTGTGGTTCCTGCATGTAAAGCGATGACCTCATTCTATGTGTGGGGGTGGACTCATTCTCCAAAACACAGCAAAGCATTCTCTTTTTGACCAATTTTGGTGGTATGTAAGTCATACATTTTGTAAAGTTTGTTTCTCAATTTTTGGACTATAAACAATATGTATAAAGGTTTAACTACTGACAATTACTGTTTTAGAGCGGTATCCTTTCCCTGAGGAAGAATCTTCACTAAAGTATTCGAAACGCATTGGATTCAGGCTGAATGCACTTGTAGTCCCCACAATTGTGGCTGCAAGATGGAAATCAGCTTCAAAGGATACCACTAACTATTTAATGCAATAACTACAAATATTATCAAATAAATATGTTGTCAAGAATTGTTACATTCTATTGGGGAAATATGTGTTGATGTGTCAAATAAAATGTCAAATCTTTTTAAACAATTGTTTGGTTCGTATATACTTTAAGGTTGCCTTTAAAATCCCACCAAATGTAAGATACAATTCTCTCTATTAGAAAAATGGGGATGATGGCAACCACACCCTATGTTACACCAGATGACTTTTAATATTGTGTACATTTAAGAAAGAATAAAAGGCCTTTTTAAAACAATCTATTGAGCTGACCAGAACCAGCCCTTGAGAGAATCTATTCCACATTTTCACCGCACTTATTGTGAAGAAGCCTTTCCGTATTTGGAGATTAAATCTCTTTTCCACCAGACATAAAGAGTGCCCCCTTGTCCTCTGTGATGACCTTAAAGTGAATAACTACACCAAGTTCACTATATGGACCACCTATGTATTTACCATGTTGATCATGTCGCTGCTTAATCTCCTCTTCTCAAGGGAGAATGAGTTCAATAAGTTCAATTCCTTTCATCTTTCCTCATAACTGAGCTCCTCCATGTCTCTTATCAGTTTGGTTGCCCTTCTCTGCACTTTCTCCAGTTCCCCAATGTTCTTTTTGTGAATTGGTGTCCAAAACTGAACTGCATATTCCAGATGAGGTATTACTAATGATTTGTACCGGGGTAATATGATATCTCTCTCTCTGGAGTCTATACCTCTCTTAATACAAGGATTTTGCTCGCTTTAGAAACCACAGCTTGGCATTGTGTGCCATTATTAAGCTTGTATCTACCAGAACTCCCAGATCCCTCTACACCATTGATTCACCCAGGTGTACCCCCCCACCCTAGTATGTATGATGCATGCATATTCTTAATCCCAATGTGCATTTACATATATCAACATTAAACCTCAATTGCCACATAGTTGCCCAATTAAACAGTGCATTGAGGTCGGCTTGTAAGTTGGAGACATCCTGTAAGGACGTTATTCCACTGCACAGCTTGGTGTCATCTGCAAACACTGAAATAGTACTTTTAATCCCAGACTCTATATCATTTATAAATATATTAAAAAGTAAAGGTCCCAACACTGAACCTTGGGGTACACCATTAACAATCCTAGACCATTCACAGTATGAATCATTAACCACTACTCTCTGCATATGCAGGTCACGACAGTCACACTTATGGCTCACACTTATGGCTCAATAATCAATCTAGGGGTATATTTTGATGCTTTTTTGAATGCTAAACCTGGTTTGGGTGCAGGGAGCTGTGGGATACTCCAGTAACACTGAGCAGTAATCAGAGGACACTCTTCACTTTGCTTAAACTTCTTAGTATAGTCCCTTTAGCAGCCAACAAGGGAATGAGTAGCACTGAGACCCCCAAGAAGAAATGTCCCAATCCAAGCAAGCACTGCCACTGATGCACAAAAGGTATAGTAGCAGCAGTCACTAGGATCCTACACTCAGGTCTGCACTCACAATGTCCCTGGATACTTGGAAGCCTAAAGACAATTTCAGGCAGATATTTCTCCCTTGAACTCCCAGACCAGATCCTCAGTGAAATACCTTAATCAGTTCCAGCTATTTTCAGAAATAGGCCCAGACCTCGATGAGCTCCAGTAGCCCTTCAGGCTGGGAACTTCTTCTTCTGGGCAAGAACGCTGCTGCTCCAGGCCCCAGACTATTTATGCACTCTTCAACTAACTGCTGGGTATCCTCCCCCAGTGATTGGCCACATTAAGGCTGAGGATCTGATTCTTCCAGCCCACTACATTCTAGAATCCACCAAAAGGCAGAGGGAAGCAGATGAGCCTGCAGCCAGTGAAGCCTAGAACATCCCAAATTAGTCACACACTATTCCACTGACTACAGAGGAGCCAAAAAACGAAATCTACCTAAACCTTTCTAGCAACCTGTCTAGGAAGGTGCTACACATATATTGTGATGAGGAATGGAATCAGCGACACTATTCACAATAATGATGTATTCCATATGATTTGAAGGAGATAGTGCTGCACATTTTTACACAATCTTTATTACATTACATATCGGATGTTGTCTGAGCTGCTCTTTTCTTGTTAGCCACCCTAAAGCATGGCTCCACTGATTGTCAGCCAAGAAACTAGAATTTTCAGATGGAGAAGTCAGCAATGGTAGCCTCCATCATATTACAGGCTTCCTTTAACCAGCAGTTATAAAAGAGTCCAGGTGGTCAAATTAGATCTGTTGTGATTACTTCCCTCTGCACACCAAGATTACAATATTGTCCTAATACACTTTATCTAGACCCTGTCAATGGCAGTCAACTTAAAATTGACATAAATTAAAGTTCTCCAATCTTTCCCTGGATCTCAAGTTGCATGCACATTGGTTTAGCACTCTTCCAGAGTTCTTTTTTAGTGCTGAACCCAGGTATACCTTATGGAGCTCTGAACTTCTAGGAATCCAGTGTTTGCCTCCTCACCCTTTCAGTAACTCCCTGTTGACTTACAGTATGTGATGAATGGCTTTACAGACCAAAAGTGAGGCACAGGAAGTGGAAGGGGACATAACCAAGAACTTTGTAGAATAAGGTGAGCCATACACTTATAGTTTTCTCTTGTTCAGTCCATCTAATAGATTCTTCCATCTACCCTACCAGCTATTGTATTCAGACAACTGACATCCTCGACTATCTGAGTACCCAAAGAAATCTTTTACATAGACAGCTGGGAGCGGGTGGTAAAAATAGGCAGCAGAGCCACAGTCTTAGAGCCCCCCCGGCCACCTACCTGAATCCTAGCAGTACAGACAGGGCTGAACACATGTTGCAGCTGTAACGCACCACCTGTCAAACTCACTTATTGAGTTCAATGGGGGCATGCCACAATGAGGTGGATGGGTGAATCACTCTTAGTGTGCTATTGGGTTCTCACGATGGGAAGCCTTCCCCACCGTCAGAACACAGTGTTGCCGGCTATTGCGCGCAGCAATAATAATTTGGGGAAAACCCAACAGGGTGAGAGAGGATAGCCAATAAGTTGAAGAAACTTTTAAAGGATAAGTTCACTTTTTGACAAAAAAATAAATAAATGCACCATTTTTGCAGGTAAAAATAATGTGTATTTATTATTTTTTGTAAAGCATTGCACCAGCTATCAGGAAATCATTGGTGCCATGAAGGTCTCCTGCAGACGTGTCAGCATATCTGTTTGCCTGAATGATGCATCCATGTGGGTGGACACACTGTTTTTAAAAACTGACAGCTAGTACAGGGAACTTCTCCTCGTACTGCTGTCACGGGGGGGGGGGGGGGGTGGAGGAATTGGGCAGCACCTGTAGCATTGGGAACATGTTACATGTTCTACCCTAAAAATGAGTGGAACATGTAACATATTCCCAAAGGTGAACTTATCCTTTAAACTAGGAAATGGGGGAGAGATCAGTAGTGTGATACCAATTGTTTTCTTGGTGACTGTGGTCCCAGCTGCCTGGAGATCATTGACAAGATCCTCACATGTAGTTCTGGGATGATTCCTCACTGTTCTCATGATCATTGACACTCCATGAGGTGAGATCTTGCATGGTGCACCAGACCTAGGGAGGCTGACAGTTGTTTTGTGTTTCTTCCATTTGTGAATGATTGCACCAACTGTTGTCACCTTCTCACCAAGCTGTTTGGCGATAGTTTTGTAGCCCAGTTCAGCCTTGCGTAGGTCTACAATCTTGTCCCTGACATCCTTGGACAGCTCTTTGGTCTTTGCCATGGTGGAGAGTTTGGAATCTGATTGTTTGATTGCTCCTGTGGACAGGTGTCTTTTATACAGGTAACAAAATGAGATTAGCAGCACTCCCTTTAAGAGACTGCTTCTAATCCCAGCTTGTTACCTGTATGAAAGACACCTGGTAGCCAGAAATCCTGCTAAATGATAGAGGATCAAATACTTATTTCCCTCATGAACATGCAAATCAGTGCATAATTTGTTAGAAATGCATTTCTTTTGAATTTTTTGTTGCTATTCTGTCTCTCAGTGTTACAATACACCTACCATTTGATTTTTAGACTGATCATTTCTTTGTGAGTGGGCAAACATTCAAAATCAGCAGGGGATCAAATACCTTTTTCCTTTACTGTATACCCACACCAATATACATTGAACTGGATGGACTTGTGTCTTTATTCAACCTAACCAACTATGTACACACGTCAATTGATAGATCGACGTCTGTACAACCCGTGTGCCCATACATGGATCAAAATTCGGCTGGTCCCTGCTCAACTGGCCAAATTTAAATCAGTGTATGGCCGACATTAGATTTACTTTACGTAAGTGCCTAAGAAGTTGAAGCCAAACTCAAACTAAAACTCCACCTGAACGCTGTGTCAGTGGTAAATGATTTGTCTCAGCCCTCTAACTGTCACTTTTACTGGACAGCTGTGTCTGTTAAAGGAAGTTGAAAATAACAGACTTGCTAGGTGACACTAGCATATGGAAAAAACGATTCAGTATCAGGCCATTTGAGATGACAATCGAGGTGGACGAGAAGTGGTTTAACTGTAAACGAGGGTTTTTTTTTTTACTGTTAGGATAGTTAAGATGTGGAACTCCCTTAGACAATCAGTGGTGTCAGTGGGAAGTATAGATAATTAAAAAAAAACTTTTAGATGGGCAGCTTGTTAAGCATAATAAAAATTATTTTATATAAATAAATAAAATCTGATCATTGTAAGCATCCGTGTCAGTGGTGAATGGTTTGTCTCAATCCTCTAACTGCCATTTTTGCTGGACAGCTTTGTCTGTTAAAGAAAGTTAAAGATAACAGACTTACTCTCAGGGTGACTAGTCAAAAATAAAAGTAAAGAGCCTAAAAAAAAGAAAACTAAAGCAGTCACCATATCTAAGGATTGATGAGCTGCATTATATTAAATTGGGATTTTTGGGCTTAGATATGCTTTAATTAAAAACTTGCGTAATAGTGATTCCCAGTTCTTCAGATCTTGAGGCTCCTATAGAGCACTAGAGGAATGCTGAACAGATGTGCAGGCACTTGAAGGTGCCTGCTATTACATCCAAGTTATAAGTTAGTAACTTTATTTTTAAAGTTTCATGGATCAATTGCCCATCTAGTGAAGTATTACTACTATTATTATTATTACTATTCTTATTTTAATCACTCAAAACGTATATGTATATAGTATGTATATAGTACATCCTCTTCCACTTCCTCTTCCATGGAGACAACATTTGGTCAACTCAAACTTTTTATAGGCTGATTCAAGTATATCCAAACCAAAAACGTTTCATTTTTTAAAATCAGGATAGCGTAGGGAAGAATAAGAACTCCAGTCAAGTTTTCATTACAGACTATGTCCTCGCCAGGGGCGGACTGACAACTCATGGGGCCCCCGGGCAATAGGGGATCATGGGGCCCCTGTGTCCTTGCCCAAACTCAAAAAAGCCTATGAAAAAGGTGCCAACTGCATCTCATGGGGCCCCCTACTGACCCTGGGCCCTCGGGCAGTGCCCGAGTTTCCAAATGGTCAGTCCGCCCCTGGTCCTCGCTATGTAGATCCACTCTCTCAAAGTTAAACTTCACTCAAAAAGTGAAGTATCGCTGCTGAGTTTCCTCTCGCCAGCCTGTACAGATTTTTTTGGGAGGGCGTCATGGGCTGATTTTTACCAGTAGCCACCCCTACTTGATTATCCTGCACAGGACATAAACCAGAATCTCTCCAATGGAACACAGACAGCAAAAAACAATCTGGGAGGAGTTTTTACCTTTTCCTACATTATCCAAAACTTATAGCAGAACTTAACTGTGTCTGAGCACCACAAACTGAAAAAGCTATTTAATTAATTTTTAATATTCAAAGCAAACTCACCCCTCCATCCATGTCTCTATGCTTTATTTTGTTTAAGCATTTCTAGCTGCTGCCATCTTGAGTAAGGGCAGATAATTCATGTAGCATTTACTTCCTGGTATCCCTCTGCCCTTAGTTCAGGCATGAAAAAAAAAGTTTAAAACAAGTAAATATAATATGCCTTCCTATCTATTTACTAAGGCTAGCAGCATATGGATTAAAGGATAGGTTCGCTGTTAGTAACATGTTAAAATTTACACCCGTATTCAGGGGCTGTTAATGTAGCAGCCCTGCAACCCGCTATCACAATTTATATAAATGTGGCGGTGATCTGTGAATGAATAAACTACAAGTGCCATCCGTCACTACTACAGATGGCTTGTAGTTCTCAATGGACTGCGAGAGCACCGATGAGGTATTGGCAGACAGCTGTACTGAGTGTCTGCAGGAGCCTGAAATTGCACGATCTACTGATTATGGGTGCTGTGCTTTTCAGGCTCCATTGTAAAAAACAAAAAAAATGCACATTTTTTTTACTTGCAAAATGATTTGCATTTAATATTTTGTTACAAAAGGTCAATTTTGCCTGTAAGGCTCCTTTCACGTGTTTTGGTCAGCGGGGGATCTGTCCCCTGCTGATCGGAGCAGAGTGGGTGAATAACAAATCCATGCCTGCTCAATTTCTGCAGAGTGGACACAGACAAAGCCCATTCTACTCTATGGGTGGCCAGGAGCAAACTGTCCATTTACACCCAATTTCCCACCGATCCAGTCCACCTAGACAGAAGGGAACAGATCCCCTTCCATTTTTTTTTCATTGGTCCGGATCAGACCAGAAATAGGTGGGTGTAAACCGACACAAGTCCATTTACACCCGCCGGTCCATAGGGGTGAATGAACTCTCTGAAAAACTGACAGGTGGACCTGATTGGACCCTTCATGTGAAAGGAGCCTAAAAATAGCTAATGTTGATTTAAAGAGTTTAGTTCCACTTTAAAAAATGTTTGGGCTATATATACATGTTTTCTGTGCAGTGCCTTCAATTCCAGCTGCCAACGTCTGTATGATTGCCTACAGCATGGTACCAATCACTCATTGTGTTCATTCAGGAAAGGAAGGGGCTGGTAAATGTGACATATTTACCAGACCTTTCCCCCACTCTCCATCCTGAAGGATCCTATTGTATGCTTGCAGCTGCCGATGGGAATGAGAGGAGGGAGGTTGGCAACATTATAGGTGTGGGGGCAGCAGGGGGAACTGTATGGTGAGCAGGGAGGGTGCTGGATGGACGGGGGGGGGCAATTACTGTAACCATTTCCTTGTATGGCTCTCTCTGCAGCAGCTGAAAGCCAGCAGGAGGGAGAGAGGGAAGAAGCCAGCTTTCAGCTGCTGCAGAGAGAGTCATACAGGGGATCGGTTCCAGTAATTGCCCCCCGCCGTGCCGATCATTCTCCCTGCCCACATACATGGCAACAGATTGTAAATTCTTGGATCCAGTCCTCCTTTTCCATTTGTATCTAAATAGAATGCAGCCCATGTACTGTAATTGCAGAATTTTTGCTATGTTATAAATAAAACTGAATGCCTGCAAAAAGGCTAATAATAAACGATTGACAATGATAATAATTATATCATAATAACATCAGATATTGAGTTACGGAGGATCTTGGTGGATTGTAATCCATTTTTTGGAAGACCGTGGAGAGCTGTACGTTGCGTGTTACTGTGCTGAGCTCCCTCCTTCCTGTTTGGTCTGACAGTGCAGATAATGACAGGGCTTGTCCATAGTAGGCTCCTTTTAAGTGACAGATGCTTTAGAAATTATCTGCTATTAAGTGCATATTTTTACCTCTGTGAATATATAAGGCGCCGAAGCTTGGAACTCCTAGAACAAATATTTACTATCATTATTGTCGGTGCATGCACAGGTGTCCTGGAGTCTGGGATGCTCTGAAATCTGATTATCAGGGTGGAGGCCCACAGGCACTGTGCCTAAGGGGATTAAAGGGAAGCTATTATGTATTTTCAGTAAAACTATTATTGTAATGTTTACTTTTGGACTTACTGTGCTTGTGTTTTCGTCATCATATTTTTATACATTTGCGTGTGTTGCCTTGTTGCTGTATTCGTGACAGATAGTGCAATCAGCATCCTTACCAAATGTCAACTGCAAGGAAATGCAAGATAAGAATTAAAGAAAGAAAGAATCCAGATGATGCTAAGGTAAAGTAAATATTCATAAGCTTGCTTTAAATATGAACAAATATACTGAAGTAACAATGTTTTCCCCTATGGAAATAACGGGCAGACTCAATGGGGCACTAGGACTTTTCTATAGACAGTATGGCTCACACCAGATTCTAGTTAAAGAAAGAGAGGGAGTTGTGTAAACTATGGCATCCCCAGCATCCCTGTTATAAATCTGTTTTTATTATTGGTTCTGCAGACCATATACTTGCCAACAGGGCTGCTGTTAGAAACCACGGGGCCCCATACAACCAACCTGACATGGCCCCTCAAACCACGGAGCCCCATACAGCCAACCTGAAAAGCCCCCCCCCATTCCCATTAAAAAAACACAGTTTACTATGCTTCAATTATGAATGAACACAGTAATTCATTGCTACCAATCACTCATTATTTTCATTCAGGAAAGGCAGGTGCTGGTAAGTGTGACATATTTACCAGACCTTTCCCCCACTCTCCATCCTGAAGGATTCTATTGTATGCTTGCAGCTGCCAATAGTAGTGAGAGGGGGGAAGCCGGCAACATTACAGGGGTGGGGGCAGCAAGGGGAACTGTACGGTGTACATGGAGGGTGCTGGGTGCACCGGGGGGGGGCAAATACTGTAACTGTTTCCCTGTACGGCTCTCTCTGCAGCAGCTGAAAGCCAGCAGGAGGGGCAGGGAAGAAGCCAGCTTTCAGCTTCTACAGAGAGAGCCATACAGGGGATTGGTTCCAGTAAATGCCCTCCACCGTGCCGATCAACCTCTCTGCCCACATCCAATTCACCCAGCTGCCTGGGCCCCTCTGCTGACCTGGGCCCCGTAACAGGAGGACTAGTGGTACCCCCTTATCCATGACCCTGATTTCCAAAAGCGCATCATGGCTTTGTGCTTTAAGGGGACAAGCACAGGTCATTCACATTGGAAGAGAGGAAAGGGGACATTTTAAATATCAATAGCACTTCCTTCAACATGTCTCTAAATATCTCACTGTGGAATTCCTTAAAAGTGACTCTTAAAAATGTCACTTGAAGCTGAACTTTTGGAAAAAAATTGATCCTTGCGATAGGGCTCCCCCAGCATTGCAATACAGCATTTGACCCGGAGATGGAGCTAAGTATCTTATGGATTTCCTATAATACTTACCTCCATCTAGTAGCCAAATGCAGTATTTTTTATTTAGAAACTACAGTTTTTACATTCGAACAGCATGGGATATAGCCTGTCTACATTCGTTTTTGCCCCATTTGCACTTTCACTGTAAATTCTTTACAGTACTGTGCAAAAGTCTTAGGCATGTGTGAAAAAAATCAAATAAATTAATCCAAAAAAAGAATCTTCCCTCTTTTATCAACTACCTATATGTGCAACCACAAAAATATCCCCATATGATTCTAAACGTGAACCAACAGAAAGTCATAAAGTCCAAAGTCCCAATAATCAAAACAAAATCATAAAGTCCAGTGTCTCAATAATCAAAATGATAGAACCAAAAAAATGTAAATCTTGCAGCGTTGATTGTGTTCAGTGAATTACAGTCATGGCCGAAATTGTTGGCACCCTTGATATTTCTCCAGGAAATCATGTATTTCTCACGAAACGTATTGCATTAACACATGTTTTGCTATACACATGTTTATTCCCTTTGTGTGTATTGGGACAAAACAAAAAAAGGGAGGAAAGAAAGCAAATTCGACATAATGTCACACAAACCTCCAAAAATGGGCTGGACAAAAGTATTGGCACCCTTTCACAACTGCGGATAAATAAGAATGTTACAAGCATGTGATGCTCCTGTAAACTCACCTGGGGCAAGTAACAGGTGTGGGCAATATAGAAATCACACCTGAAAGCAGATAAAAAGGAGAGACGTTCACTTAACCTTTGCATTGTGTGTCTGTCTGTGCCACACTAAGCATGGACAACAGAAAGAGGAGACGAGAACTGTCTGAGGACCTGAGAACCAAAATTGTGGCAAAATATCAACAATCTCAAGGTTACAAGTCCATCTCCAGAGAACTAGATTTGCCTTTGTCCACAGTGCGCAACATTATCAAGAAGTTTGCAACCCATGGCACTGTAGCTAATCTCCCTGGTCGTGGACGGATGAGGAAAATTGATGAAAGATTGCAACGCAGAATAGTCCGGATGGTGGATAAGCAGCCCCAAACATGTTCCAAAGACATTCAAGCTGTCCTGCAGGCTCAGGGAGCATCAGTGTCAGCGCGAACTATCCGTCGACATTTAAATGAAATGAAACGCTATGGCAGGAGACCCAGGAGGACCCCACTGCTGACACAGAGACATAAAAAAGCAAGACTACAGTTTGCCAAAATGTACTTGAGTAAGCCAAAAGCCTTCTGGGAAAACGTCTTGTGGACAGATGAGACCAAGATAGAGCTTTTCGGTAAAGCACATCATTCTACTGTTTACCGAAAACGGAATGAGGCCTACAAAGAACAAAACACAGTACCTACGGTAAAATATGGTGGAGGTTCAATGATGTTTTGGGGTTGTTTTGCTGCCTCTGGCACTGGGTGCCTTGACTGTGTGCAAGGCATCATGAAATCTGAGGATTACCAAAGGATTTTGGGTCGCACTGTAGGGCCCAGTGTCAGAAAGCTGGGTTTGCGTCCAAGATCCTGGGTCTTCCAGCAGGACAATGACCCCAAACATACGTCAAAAAGCACTCAGAAATGGATGGCAAAGAAGCGCTGGAGAGTTCTGAAGTGGCCAGCAATGAGCCCAGATCTAAATCCCATTGAACACCTGTGGAGAGATCTTAAAATTGCTGTTGGGAAAAGGTGTCCTTCCAATAAGAGAGACCTGGAGCTGTTTGCAAAGGAAGAGTGGTCCAAAATTCCGGGTGAGAGGTGTCAGAAGCTTATTGATGGTTATAGGAAGCGACTGATTTCAGTTATGTTTTCCAAAGGGTGTGCAACCAAATATTAAGTTAAGGGTGCCAATACTTTTGTCCAGCCCATTTTTGGGGTTTTGTGTGACATTATGTCATATTTGCTTTTCTGCCTCTGTTTTATATTTGTTCCAATACATACAAAGGGAATAAACATGTGTATAGCAAAACATGTGTTAATGCAATACCTTTTTTGTGTGAAATACTTGATTTTCAGGAAAAATATCAAGGGTGCCAACAATTTCGGCCATGACTGTATGTGAAAAACCTCAAAGAAAAAGAAACTCACAATAGTGCATTACCATAATAAAATCAGAAAAAAAAAAAAAATTTTTTATATATATACAGTTGTGGCCAAAATTATTCAACCCCCACTGAAATTGAGTGTTTTGGCCAGTTTGACATTGCTTTTGATCATTCAGTCATCTTGCTTACATTTACATTAAAGAGGCACTTGTAGGTCAGACAAATATAACATAACAGTTATAATGAAATAACCACAAATGTCTTTTCTGTGCTCACAGCATTATCAGTTTTATTCAACCCCCAAGTGACATTCAATCTTAGTACTTAGTACAGCATCCTTTTACAGTTATAACAGCTTTTAAACGTGAAGCATAGCTTGACACAAGTGTCTTGCAGCGATCTACGGGTATCTTCGCCCATTCTTCATGGGCAAAGGCCTCCAGTTCAGTCACATTCTTAGGCTTGCGCACTGCAACTGCTTTCTTTAAGTCCCACCAGAGGTTCTCAATCGGATTTAAGTCTGGTGACTGCGATGGCCACTCCAAAATGTTCCAGCCTTTCCTCTGCAACCATGCTCTAGTGGACTTGGAGGTATGCTTGGGATCATTGTCCTGTTGAAAGGTCCAACGTCTCCCAAGCCTCAGGTGTGTGACGGACTGCATCACGTTTCCATCCAATATCTCCTGGTACTGAAGAGAATTCATGGTACCTTGCACACGCTGAAGCTTCCCTGTACCTGCAGAAGCAAAACAGCCCCAAAGCATGATTGACCCTCCACCATGCTTCACAGTAGGCAAGGTGTTCTTTTCATCATAGGCCTTGTTCTTCCTCCTCCAAACATAGCGTTGATCCATGGGCCCAAACAGTTCTAATTTTGTTTCATCAGTCCACAGAACACTATCCCACAACTTTTGTGGTTTGTCCACATGGCTTTTGGCATACTGCAGTCGACTCTTCTTATTCTTTGGAGACAGCAAGGGGGTACGCCTGGGAGTTCTGGCACGGAGGCCTTCATTACGCAGTGTGCGTCTTATTGTCTGGGCTGAAACTTCTGTACCCACATCTGACAAATCTTTTCTCAGTTCCTCAGCAGTCACACGGGGACTTCTCTCCACTCTACGCTTCAGGTAGCGCACAGCAGTCGAAGTCAGCATCTTCTTTCTGCCACGACCAGGTAGCGTTTCAACAGTGCCCTTTGCCTTGAATTTGCGAATGATGCTTCCTAAGGTGTCTCTTGGTATGTTTAACATCTTTGCAATCTTCTTATAGCCATTGCCCTTCCTGTGAAGAGAAATCACCTCTTCTCTTGTCTTCCTGGACCATTCTCTTGCCTTCACCATGTTTGTAACCACACCAGTAAATGTCTAGAAGGAGCTGAGTATCACAGTCATTTTAAAGCTGCCTAATTGGTGCTTATTATGCTTGATTGCTGCTCGGTGACATCCACAGGTGTTTTCAATACCTGATGGAAAGCACCTGTATGAACCTCTGTTCTTCAGAGTGGTAGTCTTTAAGGGGTTGAATAATTGTGGCAATGAAGAAACCACATAAGAACCATTTACTACTGTATTACATAAACAATTGATGTCATTTTAGTTGCATTTGGGTAGTTACAACGTCCTTGTAGGATTTGATTCTGAATACAATTCCAAATGTACACTATAGTCCCTAAACCCCTTTACAGCATTGGGGGTTGAATAATTTTGGCCACAACTGTATATAAGCTTACATGCACACACAAATGTGTATCATAAAGTTGTGCAACACTAAGTGATAGTGAAACACTTGTGAAAACCTTCCAAACAATTAATAAAATACTCGTGCTCAAAAAAACTCTGAGATCCTGAAGTGAAACACTCAGTGAAATAGCTATCCACACGTGACACTTCTAGTGAGTAAGGCAAATATACCCTTACCAACCGTAGAGAAAAATCACGCCTTTATAATATAATTAGTAGAAATCCTCCAAAAGAACTTTCTCCTCCTCTCCTCCTTCACTTATTGTCAGGGTGATGTTATAATGCCATCCACTTTCCCAGGTCTATGATCATGGTTTTACCAGGCTCCAGTATAATAAAAATTAGCCATGATATACCTCCATGTATTCAAAGTAACATTTTATTAAGTCATCTTACATAAAAGTATGCAATTGAGAAGAAAACCCCACTTAATGGGGATTACCAGGCAGTTCTCCCAGTTTTCCAGGCAGTTCATACACAGGTATCCAGCGATTCCCCAACAAAGATGGCCGCTGTAACACTTCCGGTTCCTGTTTCTTGCGTATGACGTCACTTCCTCCTGACGCGTTTCGTCACTTCCGGGACTTAATCATAAGAGCTCTTATGATTAAGTCCCGGAAGTGACGAAACGCGTCAGGAACCGGAAGTGTTACAGCGGCCATCTTTGTTGGGGAATCGCTGGATACCTGTGTATGAACTGCCTGTAAAACTGGGAGAACTGCCTGGTAATCCCCATTAAGTGGGGTTTTCTTCTCAATCACATACTTTTATGTAAGAAGACTTAATAAAAAGTTACTTTGAATACATGGAGGTATATCATGGCTAATTTTTATTATACTGGAGCCTGGTAAAACCATGATCATAGACCTGGGAAAGTGGATGGCATTATACCATCACCCTGACAATAAGTGAAGGAGGAGAGGAGGAGAAAGTTCTTTTGGAGGATTTCTACTAATTATATTATAAAGGCGTGATTTTTCTCTACGGTTGGTAAGGGTATATTTGCCTTACTCACTAGAAGTGTCACGTGTGGATAGCTATTTCACTGAGTGTTTCACTTCAGGATCTCAGAGTTTTTTTGAGCACGAGTATTTTATTAATTGTTTGGAAGGTTTTCACAAGTGTTTCACTATCACTTAGTGTTGCACAACTTTATGATACACATTTGTGTGTGCATGTAAGCTTATATATATATATTTAAATTTTTTTTTTTTTTTTTTTTTTTCTGATTTTATTATGGTAATGCACTATTGTGAGTTTCTTTTTCTTTGAGGTTTTTCACATAATTCACTGAACACAATCAACGCTGCAAGATTTACATTTTTTTGGTTCTATCATTTTGATTATTGAGACACTGGACTTTATGATTTTGTTTTGATTATTGGGACTTTGGACTTTATGACTTTCTGTTGGTTCACGTTTAGAATCATATGGGGATATTTTTGTGGTTGCACATATAGGTAGTTGATAAAAGAGGGAAGATTCTTTTTTTGGATTAATTTATTTGATTATTAACTTTCAAGGGTTGAAAGTTTTTTTCCAATTTTGAATTAGTGTAGGTTTGAAGGGTTTTAATCTGATATCACATTCACATTGTATTTATATGTGTGAAAAAAATGCTGCAAATGAAGAATGATTTCAGAAATAAGTGTTAATAGTTCTTCTTTTAATCAACTAACAAAATGGAAAGTAAGTGAACAGAAGAAAAATCCAAATCAAATCCATATTTGGGGTGACCACCCTTTGTCTTTAAAACAGTTTCAATTCTTCAGTTCTTCTAGGTACACTTGCAGACAGGTTTTGAAGGATCTCGGCAGGTAGGTTGTTCCAGACATCTTGGAGAACTAACCACAGATCTTCTGTGGATGGAGACTGCCTCAAATAAACGTATTCAACTCTTCTAATGGCTTTATGTGGGTACATGTGGGTGGCTGCAGTGGGATGCGATACAAGGTATCAAACCTTCTATGGGATCACCATGATTGGCTGATCACAGTGATCAAATGATCAGGAACCTCATTGATTGATTTCTACTTTTTTCCCCAAAACCTGAGGCAGTAAGCTTGCAGCCTGGTCTTGGAGCTGAGCATTTCACATGACACACAATGTGGGTGAAAGCACAGAACATTTCACGGAGATCACATGTTTGGGAACCACGTAGAGTGCTTCTTGATTTCTCCCGCAATGAATGAGACAGGCAGCTGCAGGGTAGTGGTGGCCTTATAGTGGTTCTAAAGCTAAAATATATTTTGCAACATTTATGCTTTCCCTGCATTAACCACTTACCCCCTGGAAGATTTACCCCCCTTCATGACCAGGGCATTTTTTGCTATAAGGTGCTGCGCTACTTTAACTGACAATTGCACAGTCATGCAATACTGTGCCCGAATGATATATTTATATATATATTTATATTTTTTATTCATATAAATAGAGCTTTCCTTTGGTGGTATTTGATCATCACTGAGTTTTTTTATTTTTTGCGCTATAAATGAAAAACCAATATTTTTTACTTTTTGCTATAAAACATATCCAATGGAAAAACAAAAAAAAAATTTTTCCATAAATTTAGACCAAAATGTATTCTGCTGCATGTCTCTGGTGAAAAAAAAATCTAAATAAATGTATGGTAATTGGTTTGCATGAAAGTTATAGGGTCTACAAATGGCAGTATATATACACAAATTTTAATTAATTTATTTTTATACTAGTAATCAGCAACTTATAGCAGGACTGCGATAGTACGGAGGGCATTCTGACACTAACTGACACTAACTGCCGCTGGGTGGGAACTAACTGCCACTGACATCTCCAGTGACACTAATACACTAATAAAAAGCACTGACACTGTACTAGGGGTTAACTGTGTGCTGTGTTGTGTTTTACTAGGGGACATTCAGGCTTTTATTAGCCTGTTTGCAGAGAGATAAAAAATAGCACATGCCCACTGCAAGGAAAGAGATCTGGCCTAGAACCGGAAATTGACACCTATGGGAGCCAATGACAGAGATGGTGTGCACGCACGATCCCCCTCCCCCCGAAATTCAAAATCATATATATATATATATATATATATATATATATATATATATATATGTGTGTTTGTGTGATTTTGTGCAGATTGACCTCCCTGTAGAGGTAAAACTGCAGCTGGGAAGTGGTTATTGTAAAAAACATTTTTGCCACTTGCTGTGCCCCCCCTCCCAAACATTTACCTGAGTCATTTATCTATCCAGCTGCCAGCTGCAATTTCCCTTGTATTTCTCTCATCAGATAATGTTTGTGCACCAACTGGAGCCAATGGCCCCTACTGCTCACAATCAAATCCTGTCAGCAGAGAGCAGTGGGTGGGGTGGATACACACAGCCCAGTTTGGGAGTGAGCCCACACGTCTGCCCCCAAAGTAAGTGGCTTGCTATGGGGGCAGAAGAAGAGCCAAGGTTGCTGGCGAGGGGACCCCAGAAGAGGAAGTTTGGGGTAACTTTGTGCAATACCATTGCACAGAGCAGGTAAGTGTAACATGTTTATTATTATATTATATTAAAGAAAAAAATGCCTTTGAAACACTTTCATTATTAAAGAAAAATGTGAATTTACAGATTTTCCGGCCAATTAAAGAACTGCACAAATAATACAAAACCCCCCAACCTGATGCAATCTGTGCTGCAATCACTTAGTCATTGATAAAATCACCCAACAGAAAGATAACTAATGAGCTCCTTGTAGCCAATCAAAGCATGTGCTCATAGCTCACTCATTAGCAAAGTTCTGGTCAAACTAGAATCATTTTCTAAATGAACTTGGGCATTTTTCCATTGTATATGTAATATTACAACAGCAACCTCTGGATAAAATGATGTAACAAATAAATCTCTTCATGTATCAAGTTACATCACTGATATGTCTTATAAGCTAATGGTGGCAAAATACTATAAAATAGAAAGAAAGTCTCTAAAATGGAATGTATTATTCTAAATAACCAAGCCACGACAAATTATTTTTACAAAAATGTTTTCTGTTGGTTGAACTAGACGGAACGGTGAGATTTACATACAACCGCAGTGGCCTATAACTGTGGATTATCTGTACTGGTGACAACTGTTAAACTGTAGTGCTCCATATCTTATAGTGATGAAATCAAAATTGGAATATATTTGCACCAAAAAAAATGAATAATAAATCTCTCAACATAACATACACAGATGAACAGGAATTGCTGTGTTTCCTGCACAGCATAGAAATCACATTGTGATCTGCTGCAGGTGTCAATGGATATTTAATGACACCCCAAAAGCAGGTCACAAATGCAGCGCGTTTGCCTGAACCAGATCGTAAGAATATAAACACCCATGAGATATTGTTCCAGTGAAAATTAGTAAGAGCTTTCCACACCTTTTTTACGAGTAGGGCTAGCTTAGTCTAGCACAGTGGTCTCCAAACTGTGGCCCGGGGGCTGGATGTGGCCCTTTGCTTGCTTTTATCCAGCCTCCACCATCAGCAACAGTGGGGCATAGTTCCTACCACTGACACCAACAATGGGGCAGTATTACTTCCACTGACACCAATAATGGGGCATTATTCCTCCCACTGACACCAATGATGGGGCGCTATTCCTTCCACTGACAACAACAATGGGGCATTATTCCTCTTACTGACACCAATGATGGGGCGCTATTCCATCCACTGACAACAATAATGGGGCATTATTGCTCCCACTGACACCAATGATACTGCACTATTCCTCCTACTGACACTAATGATAAGGCACTATTCCTCCCACTGACACCAATGATGGGGCACTATTCCTCTCACTGACACCAATGATGGGGCACTATTCCTCTCACTGACACCAATGATGGGGCACTATTCCTCTCACTGACACCAATGATTGGGCACTGTTCCTCTCAGTGACGCCAATGATGGGGCACTATTCCTCTCACTGACACCAATGATAGGGCACTATTCATCTCACTGACACCAATGATGGGGAACTATTCCTTCCACTGATGTTAACAATGGCACACTATTCCTCCCACTCAGGGGCGGACTGAAAACTCATGGGGCCCCCGGGCAGTAAGAGATAGTGGGGCCCCTTGTGCTCCCACCTGAACTCAAGCCACACCCACACAACACCCTACCTACATATTGCAGCTCAGCTGCATAGAAGTGGCATTTACATATTTACTGCAGCAAAGACTGCATGAATGTTCCTGGCTTCTTCCTGTAGAAGCCCCGGGCACTTTCAGGTTTAAAGATGGCTGCCATGTGGGGGAAGTGAAAGACAGAGGGGAGTGAGAGGGTGAAAAAGAGGAGGGGTGAGAGAGAGAGAGAGAGAGAAAGGGGTGAGAGAGGAGGGGATGAGAGAGGAGGGGTGTGTTTTAAATTGCGCTAAAAATTGGGCATGGCTTAAAAGGGGTGTGGTTAAATAGTGTCTGAGATGAATTATATAGTGCAGAATGAGGTAATGTTAAATAGGGAATGTACAGTGTGGAGTGTATGACAGTGGGTAGTATGTACAGGCAGAGGAGTGCGGAGTGTATGGCTGTGGGTAGTATGTGTAGGATGGTGTCAGTAGGTGGTGTCAGTAGTTCTTCATTTATATTAGTATTATTTTATTTTTTTTTACAATTTTATGATTTTTTTATTACAAATTAATGTTTTATTATTTTTATCATTTATTTTCAAAATGCTTTTGGGTGGCCAGTGGATGGTGTCAGTAGAGCAATGGCGTGGGTGTCAGAATTTTTAAATTTTTATTATCTAATTTTTTAATTATTTTTTACAGTTTATTTTTGTATTCTTTTTTTCACAATGATTTTGTGGGGGCAGTGGACAGTGTAAGTAGGGATTGAACAGGGAGCACTAGTATATGTTCGGCTGTCATTAGAATGGGATGAATCAACATAACCTGTACCGTCTTATATCGGAAGGAAGGGAATGGATGAATGGAAGGAAGGAAGAAAGAAAAGGGAGGGAGGGAATGGATAGGGGAAGGAAGGGGAGGGAAGGAAGGTGGGGTGGGAGGAAAGAATGAAGGGACGGGGTGGAGGCAAGAAGGGAAGGAAGAAAAGGAGGGAGGGAATGAATAGAGGAAGGAAGAAATGAAGGAAAGAAAGAAAATGGATGGAGGAAGGAATGAAGGAAGGGGAGGGAGCGAGGAAGGATGGAATAAAAAGGGAGAGAGGGAATGAAGGAAGAGGAGGGATAGAAGGAGGGGTGGGAGGAAAGAATGAAGGGAGGGGATGGAAGAAGGAAGGGAAAGAAGAAAAGGGAGTGAGGGAGGAAGGAAGGAAGGAAGGAGGGAGGAAAGGAAAGAAAAGGAAAGGAAAGGAAGGGAATAGATGGAGGGAGGGAGGAAGAAAGGGGAAGGAAGGGAGGAAGGAAAGAAGGAAGGAAAGAAGGAAGAAAAAGTAGGGAGGGAATGGGTGGAGGAAGGAAGGAAGGGGAGGAAAGGAAAGAAAATGGATGGACAAAGTAATGAAGGTAAGGGAGGGAAGGAAGGGGAGGGAAGGAAGGGAGGAAAGAAGGAAGGAAGAAAAGGGAGGGACTAGATAGAGGGAGGGAGGAAGGAAGGAAAGGGAGGGAAGGAAGGAGGGGAGGGAGGAAGGAAGAAAATGAAAGGAGGGGAGGGAGGAAAGAATGAAGGGAGGGGATAGAGGAAAGAAGGAAGGAATGAAGGGAGGGAGGAAGGGAGAAAGAAAAGAAGGAATGATTGAAGGATGAGGAGGGAGGGAATGAAAAAATGAAGGGAGGGGATAGAGGAAGGAAGGAAGGAAGGAAGGGGATGGATGGATGAAGGAAGAAAAGAGAGGGAGGGTATGGATGGAGGAAGGAAGGAAATGGATGGTGGGAGGGAGGGTGGGACATAAATGTACAGATTTGAGTAGCTGAAATGTGACCTGTAGCAATATGTAATCGTAAATTTAGTTAATTCCTTGTTATTAAACATGTGTTCAGTCATAGGCAGAGGCATATGGTCACCCATTAGCATCTGAAAAGAGACAGAGCTTCCTCTGGCTGGAAGTGGCACCTTAGTGCTAATAAGATTCTGTCACCTACAGTTGTGTTCAAAATAATAGCAGTCAGACATCACTAACCTCATCAATCACTGTTTTTGGTAGAAATGATATTTCTACATGGCAAATAATTTACTAGCAGGTGTAGTAGAGTAATAGAAATCCAACAGACCCAACAGTCATGACATGCATGCTGCTGATTCTGTGTAATTGAATCACTAATTGAAAGGGGCATGTTCAAAATAATAGCAGTGTGGAGTTCTATTAGTGAGGTCATTCATTCTTTGAAAAACAGGTGGCAATTATTGCCCTTATTTAAGGAAGGAAGGCAGCAAATGTTGTACATGCTGGTTACAGTGCATTTCTCTCTGAAATTCTGAGGAAAATGGGTCGTTCCAGACATTGTTCAGAAGAACAGCGTACCTTGATTAAAAAGTTGATTGGAGAGGGGAAAACATATAAAGAAGTGCAGAAAATGATAGGCTGCTCAGCTAAAATGATCGCAAATGCTTTGAAATGGCAACCAAAACCTGAAAGACGTGGAAGAAAGTAAAAAAACTACCATTCGAATGGATAGAAGAATAGCCAAAATGGCAAGGGCTCAGCCAACAATCAGCTCCAATTTGCCAAAGAGCACATTGACTGGCCTAAAGAGAAATGGCGCAACATTTTGTGGACTGATGAAAGTAAGATTGTTCTTTTTGGGTCTAGTGGCCGGAGGCAGTTTGTCAGACGACCACCAAACACTGAATTCAAGCCACAGTACACTGTGAAGACAGTGAAGCATGGTTGCACAAGCATCATGATATGGGGATGTTTCTCATTCTACGGTGTTGGGCCTATTTATCGCATACCAGGGATCATGGATCAGTTTGAATACATCAGAATACTTGAAGAGGTCATGCTGCCTTATGCTGAAGAGGAAATGCCCTTGAAATGGGTGTTCCAACAAGACAACGACCCCAAACACACCAGTAAACTTGCAACATCTTGGTTCCAGACCAACAAGATTGACGTTATGGAGTGGCCAGCCCAATCCCTGGATCTTGATCCAATAGAAAACTTGTGGGGTGACATAAAAAATGCAGTTTCTGAGGCAAAACCAAGAAATAGAGAACTGTGGAATGTAGTCCAATCATCCTGGGCTGGAATACCTGTTCACAGGTGCCAGAAGTTGGTTGACTCCATGCAACACAGATGTACAGCAGTTCTCAGAAACAGTGCTTATACAACTAAATATTCATTAAGTGATTCAAAGGAAAGCAAAATCTTCAAACAATTTTCAGTTTATATAGTGAATGTTTGCGTTTGTAAAGAAGAATACAAACACTGCTATTTTTTTGAACAGTCTAATATTCACTTTTCTTAAATTTTTTTAGAGGAACAACACAAATTTGATATATTTTTCTTCATGTTTTGAATAAAATGTGTAGTGTTCCCAATGCATTTGTGTGTATGGAAATAAAAGCTATTAGAAGGATTTTGAGCTTTATTCACTTTTTTTAACGCACTGCTATTATTTTGAACACAACTGTAAATGTAATCAGACTCTGCCACCTTCCTGAAGTCTAAAAGAGGAACGCAGACATTTCGGCTTCATGACACCAGGGGGCCCTGATCTGTCCAGGGAGCTCTAAAGTATATACATAGATCAAAGGAGTATGTTTCATCCCTCATAAAAGCTAAAATATTAGTTGCAGAGAGATGAAAATACTTCCTTCTGATGGGGCACTCTGTAGGCTACATCAGCATGTAAAAACTATATTTGTGGCCTATGTAGAATGCCAAAAAAATGCAGGAAATGGTTATGTGGCGCTGGATCCCCGACTTGGTGATTCAAGCCGTTCCTGGTCCAATTGACATTGGGCAGTTCAGCACCCAGAACAGCCTGTGGGTGGGTACAGGAACACCCCCCAGAGTGAATTGGCTGAGAACTAATGTCCCGCCTACATCCATATCCCCATAAAATGAGGACCCTGACATTTGGACATTGTGATTCGTATGGAGCTGGTTCGATCGACTAACGGATTACGGACTCTGACTTGCTCCAGTCACAGGATAAATCTTGATAAAAGTTTTATTTCTGTTTTTTATCCCCTTTTATTTCATAGTGAACAGTCTATGTGTGTCGTCTTGTATTTTTTGTATTTTCTGTAACTTTTTATACTTTGTAAATATTTCGTGATATTAAATCTTAAAATTAATAAGTGACTTCTGGGTATTTAAACGGGCTCATATCTCCGGAGAGATTAGATTGTATTGTATGTTAGTGTCTTTATATGCTCGGTCAAGCTCATTGCCAATCTGTATGCAATTGCACTGCGTGTTGGCAGATTGCGTGCAGATTGTAAAGGTAACAGATGTGCCATACGGAGATCTGTATGTGTGTGGTGTCCCAACAAACCGTTCTGCGGATAAACTGTTGGGTGGTGGCAAGCTACCGTTTGTGGTGTGTCTGGTGTGAGGGTGTGTGGACAGTGGAAGAGTGATTAGCACCGGGGTTCTGGCTTGTAGGATAGCTGGAGGAACCCTAGAAATGTGTGCGATTGCTAAGCTGCTCCTCAACTCTAATTAGTGCACCAGATTGTATATAAGATTTGTATCTGCCAGTGTGTGGTCGACCAGCTGGATTGGGGTGGAGTCTCCCTCCGGTGGTGGCCAAGAGGTAGTGCAGGCTGTGAAAGTATATCACGGCCGGTCTTATATATGTAGATATATTCAAAGTTAAGTCCCCCTTATTCCCTCTTACCCCAAGTCACGGCCGCACGTGTGCGCCTCGGATAGCTAGTCACTGTGGGTGAATTGTGACAGAGGGAATGGCTGAAGGAAAGAAGGGAGGGAGGGAAGTAAGAAAAGGGAGAGAGGGAGGGAATGGATGGAGGAAGGAAGGAATGAAGGAGAGGGAAGGAATGAAAGAAGGAAGGGAGGGAGGAAGGAAGGAAATGAAAGGAGGAGAGAGAGGGAGGGATGAAAGAATGAAGGGAGGGGATGGAGGAAGGAAGAAAAGGGAGGGAGGGAATACATGAAGGAAGGAATGGATGGAGGAAGGGATGAAGGAAGGGGAGGGAATGAAGGAGGGGAGGGAGAAAGGAAGGAAGAAAAGGGAATAAATAGAGAAAGGAAGAAAGGGAAGGGAGGGAGGGAGGGAATGGATGTAGGAAGGAAGGAAATGGATGGAGGAAAGAGTGAAGGAAAAGGAGGGAAGGAAGGAGGGGAGGGAGGAAGGAAGGATATGAAAGGAGGGGAGGGAGGAAAGTTTGAAGGGAGGGGATGAAGGAAGGAAGGAATGAAGGGAGGGAGGAAGGAAGAAAAGAAGGAAGGATTGAAGGAAGGGGGGGGAGGGAGAAAGAAGGAAGGAATGATTGAAAGACGAGAAGGAAGGTAAGGAAAAAATGAAGGGAGGGGATAGAGGAAAGAATGAAGGTAAAGAAGAAAAGGGAGGGAGGGAATGGAGGATAGAAGGAAAGAAGAAAATGGATGGAGGATGGAATAAAGGAAGGGGAGGGAAGGAAGAAGGGGAGGGAGGGAGGAAGGAAGGAAGAAAAAGGAGGGATGAAATAGATGAAGGAAGGAAGGAAAGAAGGGGAGGGAGGGAGAACAAAAGGAAAGAAAGGAAAGAGGGAGGGAAGGAAGGAAAGAATGAAGGGAGGGGATGGGGGAAGGAAGAAAAGGGAGGGAGGGAATGGATGGAGGAAGCAAGGAAATGGATGGAGGAAAGAATGAAGGAAAGGGAAGGAAGGAGGGGAGGGAGGAAGAAAGGAAATGAAAGGAGGGGAGGAAGGCAGGAAAGAAGGAAGGATATGAAAGGAGGGGAGGGAGGAAAGAATGAAGGGAGGGGATGGAGGAAGGAAGGAATGAAGGGAGGGAGGAAGGGAAGGAAAAAATGAAGGGAGGGGATAGAGGAAGGAATGAAGGTAAGGAAGAAAAGGGAGGGAGGGAATGGAGGAAGGAAGGAATAAAATGGATGGAGGACGGAATGAAGAAAGGGGAAGGAAGAAAGGAGGGAAGGAAGAAATAGGAGTGATGAAATAGATGAAGGAAGGAAAGAAAGAAGGGGAGGGATGGAGATAAAAGGAAGGAAGTTAGAGAGGAAGGAAGGGAGAGAGGGAGGGAGGGAGGGAGGTAGGGAAGGAAGGAAGGAAAGGGAGGGAGGGAATGGATGGAGAAAGGAAGGATGTGGATGGAGGAAGAAATGAAGAAAGGGGAGGGAAGGAAGGGAGGAAGGAAGAAAAGGGAGGGAGGGAATGGATGAAGGAAGGAAGGAAAGAAGGGAGGGAAAGAAGGAAGGAAGAAAAGGGAGGGAAGGAATGGAAGGAGGAAGGAATGAAGAAAGAAGGAAGGAAAGGAAGGGGAGAGGGAGACAGAGAGGGAGGGGGGAGAGAGAGAGAGTGAGAGAGAGGGAGGGAGGGAGAGAGTGAGAGGGAGGGAGAGAGAGAGGGGGGGAGAGAGGGAGAATCACAGAGCTGCCAACTGATCTGGACAGGGGAGGCAGAGCAGATCCTCTCTCCTCTGCTCTGCAGTGGAGGATGGGGGGAGGGGCTGGACACTGTCAGGAGGCATCAGAGACCTGTGGGGGGGGGGGGCTGAGGATCACAGAGGGGGGCTCAGGAGGGAAATCCGATGCACAGTCAGGAATGATCGGTGCAGGGGAGGGACAGCGACAGCACCGATGGATTTCAATGCATGGATTTCAATGAGGCAGCTGGAAGTCTCTCCCTCCCGCAGCTTTCAGCTGCTTCATTGAAATCCGTGCAGGGAGATCGGTGCTGTCACTGTCCCTCCACTGCACCGATCACCTCCGACTTTGTTCCTGATGCATATCATCCATGGGGGAAGGGTGTGTGCAGTGAACACCCCGCAACAATGGGAAACTATTCCTCCCACTGATACCAGTGATAAGGCACTATATCTCCCGTTAATACCAATGATGACACATTGTTTACTCCCACTGATGCCAGGACATTTTCTTCTCCCACTGGGCACAATCTGGCCCCCCTAAAGTCTGAAGGACAGTAAACTCGCCCTTCGTTTACAAAATTTGGAGACCCCTGGTCTAGCACAAGACTACTGACCCTGGAAATGTATTTATTACAGGCATTTATATAGCGTTTATGCAGCACTTTACACATTTTACATTCACATCCGCCCCTGACATTAAGGAGCTTACAATCTAAGATCCCTATCTCACATGCATACATATGCATACTAGGACCAGACAAGAGCCAATAAACCTACCAGCATGTCTTTGGAATAGAGTAGTGCCTGAACAAAGATGGTTCCATCCTTTTGGAAAGAAAAACAGTCTAGCGCATAATCTACAAAATCTCTACATATAATGCAATGAAAATATAAAAGAGCAAACCTGTAAAAATGTGAAAGTGAAATCAAAATTTACTTTACGGTAAACACAGAAGTAGTATCTTAGAATACATGCTTACTGAGAATACTCTATACCTTCTTCTTTTATGTAAAAAAGGGTAAAGAGATAATTGCACATAGCACAGTTTTCAGTAAATAATTCCAGACTAAACAGAGGCTTATAGAATGGCCCCAAGTTCACAATAAAAAAAAACCCTATCTATGTGATTGTGCAAATAGTTATTCTTTGCTTGCTTAAGCCTTACATTTATCCCCAGACAAGAGAATTGTTTTACTGTTACTTTACTTTAGACTCTAAGGGATTTTCGCAGGCTCAGATGGTAAATATTTTGGCAGGTACGCTGACATTTCCTTCACCGGGGAGCAGTTGCAGGGAAAAGTAGAGAGAATTTGTATTTTTTGGTTTTAACAATCAGAGAGAAAGCACAGCAGGGTCAGGTAGCAGGTAAAGTACCGTGACAGCAGATTGCTGGAGGGATTGCTGGGAGATACCAGGACAAAGCAGGCAGCCAGCGCTTTTCTGACACTAGAGAAAGGCTGACAGGTTATTGGGTAATATGATCCACTTCCCTAGAGAGGTGTGCTTTCTTTGAAAACTTAACTCTGTACAGACCGAAAATATGGTTTCCACAACCTAAGAGCTCATTCAGACAAGTATTCTGATTTTTTTATAAATACAAACAACTTTTATTGTCAAGATAATAAAGAAAATGGAACAGTACTTACAGAATCCACAATGACATTACTGCATCAACAGGATTACACATAAATAGAGCAATGTGGATATGCAGATCCCATAATGGACAGAATAACAGAAATAATAATCAAACAAAACGGAGACCACAAGGATCCAAAGCCTTCTTGACAATGTCTTACTTTTTCCTTTTTACCGTTTATTCCTTCCCGTCCAGATGTAAACATAAATGGGGGAAAAGAACAAAGCCCAAAACATGCCTTCAAATAATAAAAATAACAACATCTGGTTCACCCGAGACATCTCATCAGCAAAAAATGGGAGATGCACATGAACTCCCATAAGGGGAGGAGTGGAGCCACACACCTGATATAAAATGTCACACCAGCAAAAGTCGGTCCACTATCAATTGAGGAGGGGCGAGCCCCGGTATATCCAGCCAACCCCGCCATACCTGCTGGAACTTACCATAAGCATTGCAATGTTGGTACGTGAGTTTTTCCCGCGGGAGTAATGAATTAACATAATCTATCCATTGCTTACTAGTTCGGGAAGCCAATGATAACTAGTACCTTGCTATCAACTTCCTAGCCAGATATAAAAGTCTAGATACCATAATATGCACTCCTGGTTGGAACAGTTCTTGGTCCAGTGCCCCCAACAGACAATGTAAGGGATCCTGGGGAACAGTATATTGCGATCCTAGAGAAATAAACTGGAGAACCTCACTCCAATATCTATCTAACTTTGGGCAGCGCCAAAGCATATGACCAGAGCATATGACCTAACCCCAGAAACTACAAAGCAACTCATTCATTCCTTATTATATCACAACTTGACTACTGTAACTCCCTCCTCACCGGCCTACCTCATCACAGGCTATCCCCGCTTCAGTCTATCCTGAATTCTGCGGCCAGACTCATCCACCTTACTAACCGCTCCGTATCCGCCACCCCCCTCTGCCAATCCCTCCACTGGCTTATGATTGCCCAACGCATAAAATTCAAATTACTAACATTGACGTACAAAGCTGTCCATAATACTGCCCCAAACTACATCACCGACCTGATATCCATTTACCACCCAAAACGTACTCTCCGCTCCTCACAAGACCTCCTACTCTCTAGTTCCCTGGTCTCCTCCTCCCATGCCCATCTCCAGGACTTCTCCAGGGCTTCCCCCATCCTCTGGAACTCATTACCCCATCAGACTGTCACCTACCCTCCTCACCTTTAGGCGCACCCTGAAAACCCATCTCTTCAGGAAAGCCTACCCCGCCCTCACCTAATTGCCGATCTCCTCCACTCCTCCTACCTCTCCATCCCCCACAGCTATTTCCTCCTGTACCACTATCCCTTCCTCCTAGATTGTAAGCTCCAAGGAGCAGGGCCCTCAAACCCCTCGTGTATTGTATTGTATTGTTACTGTGCTGTCTCGTGTACTGTCTCCCATTATAATGTACAGCGCTGAGCAAACTGTTGGCGCTATATAAATACTGTATAATAATAATAATGAAATCACCCTGCTGGACCCTACACCTCGGACAATCAGGTGAATCCCTACCGGTATAGTTGCACAGGCGGCCTATGCGCTCAATGGAGAATGAACAATTGAGACAATTTATGAGAGGAAGACAGAGAAATCACTGGAACAGATTCCAGGGCAGTATCCCAGACAAGGAGTCTGATTTTTAACGCAAAAGCTGGCATCAAGATCCTTTTAAATTGTCTGTACGCTGTACTCACGAATAGTTTGTGTAATGTTTATATCACATGTGTCAAACACAAGGGCTGCAAGTTGAATCCGGCCCACTGGGCCATTTCATGTGGCCCTCGCACCTCTCCTGCAGCTGTGGCACCCCCTCGTCTCCACCCACACCTTGTCTCAGCTGTCAGCAGCAGAGAGGAGGACAGAACTCCTCTGCCAGATCCTGTATTTCTCCATGTAGCTGCGGAGAAACTTGTCTCTGTTCCCTACCCTCCCCCCCTCCCCCCATCTCAGCAGTTGGCAGTGGAGAGGAGGACAGAACCCCTCCTACAGATCCTGCACTTCTCTGTGCAGCTACAGCACCGCCTTGTCTCCTCTTTCCCTGGTCTCAGCTATTAGCAGACTCTGGCAGATGATTCCAGCCCTCTTCTGGTCCTCTTCCACACCCTACACTTTCTGTTGCCCCCAGGTTCTTTCCGACAGCAGCACAAGGTAGGGGAGGTGCACTGTGGTGTAAGGGATGGTGGGGGCTCTTCACTCCTGATGGTGGAGGGGATTTTTATACCTGATGTAAGGGGGGGGGTTGCTCTGAACATTTAGCCTTACAGATACAACCAACCCTTTCAAGGCAACCATACTGCTAATGTGGCCCACAATGAAACAATGAAATTGAGTTTGACACCCCTGGTTTACATGCATAAAAGCTTAAAGTGTTAAAGCAGCCTTTCGTCCTCATTACATACTATTCGCATTGACACTTCAACCCTATGAATGAAGGATTCATGCTCCAGCACATGTGCAGGATGACTTCATCCTTCAACAATAAATGACTGAAAGCCAAGGTTTTTCTGCTCATGTGCTTCTGGGGCCCAACAAGTCAACACCAATAGTGTTAGTGATATTAGTGATATTGACTTTTTGGTCCTGAGCAGTGACAGGAGCCAATAGGGTGCATTGTATTGCGAGGCCCTGCCACTGCACAAAAGGTAGTAGGAAGGGCACAGAGTTCACATGTATGCAGAGTGCGGGGCCCCTGGAATATCAGTTGTGAACAGAGAAAACTGGGTTTTTCGAATATTGCTATTAGCAGACTGAGTTTCTGAGTTTGGGGATTTCTGCCCTCCCAAAACTCTTCTAAATCACTAAGCTCATGTAGGATATTGTAATTATATATATATATATATATATATATATATATATATACAGTCAGGTCCATAAATATTGGGACATCGACACAATTCTAACATTTTTGGCTCTATACACCACCACAATGGATTTGAAATGAAACAAACAAGTTATGCTTTAACTGCAGACTGTCAGCTTTAATTTGAGGGTATTTACATCCAAATCAGGTGAACGGTGTAGGAATTACAACAGTTTGCATATGTGCCTCCCACTTGTTAAGGGACCAAAAGTAATGGGACAGAATAATAATCATAAATCAAACTTTCACTTTTTAATACTTGGTTGCAAATCCTTTGTAGTCAATTACAGCCTGAAGTCTGAAACGCATAGACATCACCAGACGCTGGGTTTCATCCCTGGTGATGCTCTGCCAGGCCTCTACTGCAACTGTCTTCAGTTCCTGCTTGTACGGTGTAATTCCTACACCGTTCACCTGATTTGGATGTAAATACCCTCAAATTAAAGCTGACAGTCTGCAGTTAAAGCACATCTTGTTAGTTTCATTTCATATCCATTGTGGTGGTGTATAGAGCCAGAAATGTTAGAATTGTGTCGATGTCCCAATATTTATGGACCTGACTGTATAGTGTATATTCACGTTATTGGCCAAAAGGATGGCCAAGGACTCCTTACTATGTTAATTTATGCACGAGGTAGTTACCTTACCTTTGTTATGTTGGGTTAACCTGCTTTTGGATAAATATGTGGAGAGTCAGGGGGAGTTTCAGAGCAGGTTATTTGCAAATCTACCAGCATTGTAAAATGCAAGTTTGTCTGATTAGATTTGGAAAGGTCTTAAATATTCATAGGGTACTTGTTTATGGTGAAGAGAATTTCAACATGGGTGTCCTGTCCACCTTTGTACAAGGACGTTTAAGATTGCAGTTTTGCCATAAACAAGACAAGGAGTATGTATTTAACTTTTTAAATACAATCTATGCATACAGCTGTTCTAGGTCTAGACACATTGTTTGTAACACATAAGACCAAACATGCTCATAAAACCAACCAATCAGATTGCTCGACACTTTGGTCAATGGGAAAGGTGTATATTAGGGAAGGTTCTTTTGGTTAAGGGTGTCAGGAGAAAGTGTGACAGGAGAAAGGGTGACAGGAGAAAGTGTGACAGGAGAAAGTGTGACAGAAGAAAGGGTGACAGGAGAAAGTGTGACAGAAGAAAGGGTGACAGGAGAAAGGGTGACAGGAGAAAGTGTGACAGGAGAAAGGGAGACAGGGGAAAGGATGACAGGAGAAAGTGTGACAGGATCAGTGGTGTATTTAGGTGTTGTGCTGCCCTAGGCAATATAAAAATCGTCTCCCCCCCCACCACCACCACAATGAAGAGACCCTGATACCGACCAACACCCCCCTCCCCCATGAAGAGAGCCTGACATTGACCAACAACACTTCAGCCCTCCTCCCACCCAAGACAGCCTTCCACTACCACCGCCCCCCATACACTGACAACCCCCCCACCCCAGCGAGAGAGAGAAGACACTTACCTTCACAGGTCCAGACATCCCTGGAAATAAGAGTCAGGCTCTGCATACACCATCAAGAAGCCCGCAGCCTCTCTCAGATCCCACCTGGTCCCCATGCTGCGTGTTTCTCTTTTTCCAACCCTTCTTTTAGGGGGTGGCGCTGCCCCCCTGAAAAATGCTGCTGCCCCCCCTGAAAAATTGAGGCAAATGCCTTGTTTGCCTTGTGGTAAATACGCCCTTGGACAGGAGAAAGGGTGTCATGAGAAACTGTGACAGGAGAAAGGGTGACAGGAGAAAGTGGGTCCTTTGAAGGTTTCTGATGATGGCATGAATATTCTACCTTCTCATCTGCCTTATCTGTACCTCTGTTTTATGAATTGTTCCTGAGCTGATTAAATGCATATCTCTGGAAAAGAACTGGTGGACTAGTTGCTGCGGGAAAATACATTTATAAATACACACGTCATCCTCCAATTGATATAAAACAACACTCCAGAATTCAGTTCTGGAATACCAAAATCTGGAGAAAACCATAAACCCCAGTTTTGTCGACTCACAATTGATATTCTGTTACGTGCTAACCTTGTGTTCTTTCTGCTTCCCTTTTTCAACGTGGGTGTTGTGTCCACCTTTGTACAAGGATGTTAAAGATTTCTCGTACTGTCATAGTTTATAAATGTTAGCACAAGCATACAGCATTAAATACTGTTCAAAATATGCCTTCGGACACGGCTCTATTCTATTTTTTTATGCTCCTGAATGCACTGCCAGGTGCAGCTGTCCGAATGAAGACATACAGTCAGGTCCATAAATATTGGGACATCGACACAATTCTAACATTTTTGGCTCTATACACCACCACAATGGATTTGAAATGAAACGAACAAGATGTGCTTTAACTGCAGACTGTCAGCTTTAATTTGAGGGTATTTACATCCAAATCAGGTGAACGGTGTAGGAATTACAACAGTTTGCATATGTGCCTCCCACTTGTTAAGGGACCAAAAGTAATGGGACAGAATAATAATCCTAAATCAAACTTTCACTTTTTAATACTTGGTTGCAAATCCTTTGCAGTCAATTACATCCTGAAGTCTGGAACGCATAGACATCACCGGACGCTGGGTTTCATCCCTGGTGATGCTCTGCCAGGCCTCTACTGCAACTGTCTTCAGTTCCTGCTTGTTCTTGGGGCATTTTCCCTTCAGTTTTGTCTTCAGCAAGTGAAATGCATGCTCAATCGGATTCAGGTCAGGTGATTGACTTGGCCATTGCAGAACATTCCACTTCTTTCCCTTAAAAAACTCTTTGGTTGCTTTTGCAGTCTGCTTTGGGTCATTGTCCATCTGCACTGTGAAGCGTCCAATGAGTTGTGAAGCATTTGGCTGAATATGAGCAGATAATATTCCTGAAACACTTCACAATTCATCCGGCTGCTTTTGTCAGCAGTCACATCATCAATAAATACAAGAGAACCAGTTCCATTGGCAGCCATACATGCCCACGCCATGACACTACCACCACCATGCTTCACTGATGAGGTGGTATGCTTAGGATCATGAGCAGTTTCTTTCCTTCTCCATACTCTTCTCTTCCCATCTCTCTGGTACAAGTTGATCTCGGTCTCATCTGTCCATAGGATGTTGTTCCAGAACTGTGAAGGCTTTTTTACATGTCGTTTGGCAAACTCTAATCTGGCCTTCCTGTTTTTGGCTCACCAATGGTTTCCATCTTGTGGTGAACCCTCTGTATTCACTCTGGTGAAGTCTTCTGTTGATTGATGACTTTGACACACATACACCTACCTCCTGGAGAGTATTCTTGATCTGGCCAACTGTTGTGAAGGGTGTTTTCTTCACCAGGGAAAGAATTCTTCGGTCATCCACCACAGTTGTTTTCCATGGTCTTCCGGGTCTTTTGGTGTTGCTGAGCTCACCGGTGCGTTCCTTCTTTTTAAGAATGTTCCAAACAGTTGTTTTGGCCACGCCTAATGTTTTTGCTATCTCTCTGATGGGTTTGTTTTGTTTTTTCAGCCTAATGTTGGCTTGCTTCACTGATACTGACAGCTCTTTGGACCTCATCTTGAGAGTTGACAGCAACAGATTCCAAATGCAATTAGCACACTTGAAATGAACTCTGTACCTTTTATCTGCTGATTGTAATTGGGATAATGAGGGAATAACACACACCTGGCCATGGAACAGCTGAGAAGCCAATTGTCCCATTACTTCTGGTCCCTTAACAAGTGGGAGGAACATATGCAAACTGTTGAAATTCCTACACTGTTCACCTGATTTGGATGTAAATACCCTCAAATTAAAGCTGACAGTCTGCAGTTAAAGCACATCTTCTCCGTTTCATTTCAAATCCATTGTGGTGGTGTATAGAGCCAAAAATGTTAGAATTGTGTCCATGTCCCAATATTTATGGACCTGACTGTACATTTTCAAACCAGTGTTGTGCACACAACTATATGTTTGGTCCATTTGTACGCAGCATTTTTTGCACTCATCTGAATGAGCCGTCCGTATTTTTATAGAGAGACACAGCTGGTACTAAGGAGTCTTCCCCCCCCCCCCCCCCCAAGCCAGTCATACACTAATTGAATTTCATCTGTTTGGCAGAGACTGACCAAATTTCAATCAATTTCTGTCGAAGGGACTAGTTGTCAATTTTTTCTTGATCAACAGCTGCAGCCACTGATCAGTGTATTCTGACAGCAGCTGGTGCAGCTGGCATAAGACAATGGAGATATCCTCCATCCAAATCAATTGTGTCAGAAATATGTCAGTTTTTTTAATTCGGCCCATTGGCTGAACAAAAAAAAAAGTGTTTGACCAGCTTAAAGTGGTTCTAAAGGCTGAAGGTTTTTTTTTCAACTTCATGCATTCTATGCTTGAAGGTAAAAAACTTTCTCTGTGTAGCTCTACCGGGTCTCTGCCTCCTCCTCCAATGGCTCCTGCTGCTGTCATTCACACAATCACAGCCAGTGAGGAGACAGTGGGGAGTGTGGCGCCAACCCTTATACACACACAGAGGCGGTTTGGGAGCAAGCATGAACGAGTGCCCCGGAACAAGCAGCTTGCTCTGGGGGTACTTAGAAGAGGGTAGGGGCCAGGAGCACCAGCAGGGGACCCAAGAAGAGGAGGATTGTGGCTGCTCTGTGCAAAACCACTGCACAGAGCAGCCTGGATCTATGGGAATGTTTGACCATTCTTCCAGAAGTGCATTTGTGAGGTCAGGCACTGATGTCAGATGAGAAGCCACAGAGCAGGTAAGTTTGACATATTTGTTATTTTAAAACAACTTTTTTTTCTCTTCTTTCGTTTTCTATCAATGCTTCGTTCTTTTCTTTTCTTAGACAGGATGCACCTAATCTAATTGTCTACTTGGCCTATACTTTTTTGCAATCTTTCATGGAAGGGTCCTTTCTAGATGTGAATGATCATGGTCTCCCGGTCATTTTGTGAACAACTAGATACCATCTCATGGTAAATGTAAATATATTGTTCTCTGTTTCTGCTTTTTTATGTGCTCTGTTTGTTTATTATGGCTCTGTTTACAATTCGAGAGATGTCTGTTAAATCTCCCTGAGGAAGCAGGCTTTTGTCCTACGAAACACGGAGAAAATCTAATAGAAACTACATATGAGCTATATATATATATATATATATATATATATATATATATATATATATATATATATATATATATATATATATATATATATATATCTGTTGTCCTTATGCACTTTTTATGGGATTTTGGAGCGACTTACAATAAGCTTGATGTTTTGTATAGTCATAATATGTAATGGTTACATGTTTTTATTAACAGCTGCTTTGATTCTCAATTTTTGTACTACATTAATGGACATATGGGTCTCCCTCTCCCTTTCTTTTCTTAGTAGCGTCTCTATTTTAACAAAAATAAAACCTGAGCCTTTACAATCACTTTAACATTGTAACTTATGTTTGCTGCTCCAAGCATGCGTATACCCTACCTGTTGCCTTGGTGCCACCTGGCTAAAGCCTGTCTTACCCAAAAATTCACAAGGCACTAAAGATGGGCTGTTAAGTCTTCTGAGTAGCTCCTGCAATGCAATTTGCCTGGTGTGCATCATTTGATAAGAAATACCACTGGGTTCTTTCCTTTTATCATACATTTTTACATTTTTGGTTAAAAAGTGTTTGGTCCAAAGAAACAATAACAGCCCAACACACTATCATATGTTATATTAGATTTATTTTAGAAAAGAATCAAAGAAGTAATAACTGAACCATGAGATTCAGGGATGTCCAGTGACCATGGGATTCCCACATTCCAGATTCTGTGAAAATATTGTTACTACGATAGGTTTAGTCATTATTTAGAAGGACTTGTGGTTGCAAAGAAAACAATGTAAACACAACTATGCAATTAATGGACCATCTAACAATGGTTGTGTATGGTAGGAAATCTGTCTCTCTTCTTTCCTCATCCTTTCTTTCTTCCTCTCTCATATTCTAACTCTTTCTTCTTTTCTCTTGCCCAACCCCCTCTGTCACTTAGTAGTATGAGCTGAGACTGTTGAAGGTTCCTTAAATGAAGGATAGCTGTTTTGCCATGGCTAACTATGGTGATTCATTTCTATGGACATTCCCTTTGTAGCTCGATCCTTTAGCTGGCCATACAAGTGCTAACTTTCTGACAATTTCTAATACTTTCAATTGAGCTGCGATCAACATCCGGAGTGATTGAATGTGAAAATAGTGGTTTTAATTGACAGCAAAGAGATTGGATCTAAATTGTATTGATCAAATGCAGCAAGAAATCTATCAATGAAAATATCCAATTTGTTCTGGTTTTGATCTTTTTTTTCAATAAGCTGTATTGAAACTGTCAGTTTATAGCCCAGTTTGATCAACTGAATTCAAGTGGCTGATCTAACTAGTGGGTGGTAGATTGCTGGGGTTCAAGTAACCACTTTTGATCGTATAGGGATCTGCTGCTCTCTACTGTCTGCATTTGTAAATTTCTGGGATGATTGATATATTATGTATGCATGTCCTGTCTCTGGAATGTGAGTGAAAACCCCAGAAGGAGAAAGTGGAAAGAGAGGAACTGAAACCACATGTCCCCATGGAAGATTTGTTGCTAATCCAGATCAGAAGCAGGGGTTATTAGGCAAGTGTTCCTTTGTTAATAGTTTACTATTGTTGCTCATAGCTTCTGGGTGTATATATGGATATATTTAACAATTGGTGACTAAATTATATCTGTTCTTTTGCTGTTATCTCACACGCACTATACCAGATAGCTACAGTAAGTGTGTGTGTGTGTGTGTGTGTGTGTGTGTGTTTCTATAGCTAGCTTTATCTCAGGGCTCAATAATCATCATAGGCTAGAGTCAGATTAGGCATCCACTGGTCACTTCTGGTAGTTAGAGGTCCAGTTGCATGACAGATTAGATGCTACTAGGGACCAAGTGCAGAGTAGATAGACTGAGTCTGAGTTCAAGTATCACACTGTGGTTTCTGTTGGAGAAAAGCTGCATTCCAGGCTTGTTGGACAATGAATGGAGGGTCTCCTTTTCACCATAGATCTTGTCTTCAGGTCACCAAGATGAACGCTGTATTGTGATCATCCTCAAGTGCCCCACATCTGGACTTTGCTGCAACATTCTTCTGGAGGTATCTCTATTAATAACTATATTCACCTGGGTATATGCACACAATTCCACAAGGACTTTTGTTGGGCCCTTGACCAATAATACCTGTTTGCACATTGGATGTGTAGTCATGGCCAAAAATATTGGCACCCCTGCATTTCTGTCAGATAATGCACCAATTGTTGCAATTACAAATGTTTAGGCATTCTCGTGTTTATTTATTTTGCTTGTATTGGTATGACACGAAAAATGGAGAGACAAAAAGCCAAATCTGACACATTCCATGCAAAACCCCAAAAATGGACTGGACAAAATTATTGGCACCTACTCAAAATTGTAAGAAATAATTGCATTCCAAGTTTTTGATGCTCCTGTAATTTGTAATTAAACTCACCTGTATCAATGAACAGATGTTAATGTTCCTGTGTCCACTGTACACAACATTGTCAAGAACTTGACAGCCCATGCCACTGTAGCTAATCTACCTGGACGTGGAAGAAAGAGAAAAACTTTATCAAAGATTGCAATGAAGGATTGTTTGAATGGTGGATAAAGAACCTTGATCAACTTCCAGACAAATTCAAGCTGACCTTCAGTCACAGAGTACAACTGTGTCAACATGCACTATATGTCGTCATCTGAATGAAAAGGGACACTATGGTAGGAGACTCAGGAGTACCCCACTGCTGACACAGAAACATAAAAAAGCTAGACTGGAATTTGCCAAAACTTATCTGAGGAAGCCAAAACCCTTTTGGGAGAATGTGCTGTAGATAGACTAAACAAAATTACAGCTTTTTGGAAAACGCCCATCATTCTACTGTTTTCAGAAAAAGCAATGACGTCTTTAAAGAAAATAATACAGTCACACATGATGGAGGTTCACTGATGTTTTGGGGTTGCTTTGCTGCTTCAGGCACTGGATGTCTTGACTGTGTGCATGGCATTATGAAATCTGAAGACTACCAAAGAATTCTGGGGTGCAATGTAGGGTCCAGTGTCAGAAAGTTGGGTCTCCATCAGAAGTCATTGGTCTTACAGCAGGATAATGACCCAAAGCAGATGTCAAAAAGCACCCAGAAATGGTTTCAGACAAAGCACTGGAGAGTACTGAACTGGCCAACAATGAGTCCAGAACTAAATCCCATAGAGCACCTGTGGAGAGCTCTCAAACCAGCAGTTGGGAAAAGGAACCCTTCCAATGAGAGACCTTGAGCAGTTGGAGAAAGAAGAGTGATCTAAAATTCCAGTAGAGAGGTGTAAGAAACTCATTGATGGTTACAGGAAGCAATTGATTTCAGGTATTTTTTCCAAGGGGTGTGCTACCAAATATTAAATTGAGGGTGGAAATAATTTTGCCCAGTCCATTTTTGAAGTTTTGTGTGGAATGTGTCAGATTTGGCTTTTTGTTTCTCCACTTTTTTGCATCATACTAATATAAGCAAAAGAAACAAACATGAGAATGCCTAAACATTTGCAATTGCAACAGTTTTCTGGGCGAAGTGGTACAACATCTGACAGAAATACAGCGGTGCCAATATTTTTGGCAATGACTGCATGTACTACTAATAATATTTTCTTATATAAAGCTTGTATTATTTTCACATCTATATACTCATGGTTAATATTATATGCTGGTTGCAGTAGTTCTGCTCCCAATTACTTTGATTAGATTGTTGGTTAATTTTCCAGGAAGGGGACCCTCTGTATTCAGGCCTTGTCCTGGGTGGAGACACTACCAACTTTATTATCAAACCCACTTTTCAACTTGGCAAAGGTTCTACTCCTCTTATTTACCTACAGGTTTAGTGCACTATCCTGTTTGGGGGTGATCATTTCTCATACCCCCCCCCCCAAATCAGCCTACAATCATATGTTTGATTCCTGGTTGATTGCAAGTGGTTGAAATTCTCTGAAAGTATGGGCGGTTTTTCAGTCTCTTTCTCCCTGTTTGTCTTCTTCCTGTTCTCTCCTTCCCTCTCTTTTTCTCCATCGCTCCTCTCTCTCTCTCTAATTACTGACATCTCTTACTTTAGTTACGGTAGAGATGTTTTTGGATACATGGACCCACCCAGCTTATTTATACATGATTATAAGCATGACTGTATGGTAATTAGTCCATTAACACAGGAAACAAAAATAGCATAGAAGCATCTGTTTCCAATGATTTCGGTTGTTTACCTGTATCATGCGAAGTACAGCAGAGAATATTTTGGACAGGAGTAATGTAACACAGAGTGCAAAAGAGCTAAAGAAAAAGTGTTCTGGGTCATATTAATTTACTATATTCATAACTGAAGCACAACTTTCCCCGGAGGACCGGCGACAGGGGATATTGAATTACAGTTGAATTACAGACAAAACTTATTTTTGTTTTGGATAGGGGAATATGGTTAGAAGCTTTGTTGGGTATTGTATGTGTCCAGTTCAGGGAGATTTTTTCACTTTTCCTGTCCTGGTCACACATCATCACAGACAGCAGTACACTTTTTACTGGAGTAGAGAAGAGATTAACAAGCCATAGATGAGTCGAAAACCGAACGTTCTCTTAATCAAAAAACAGAACTGGTGCATACGATTGTGCTATCATTTGTTTTGTTTTTCTAAACAAAACCCAGCATGTTGGATCTGGCACTTTTGATTGTGTATTTTAGCTGGCACACTAATGAGGCAAAAAATGAACAAGCAAGAATTTTCATTCGGTTTTCACTCATCTATGGCCTGATTTAGAATCTCTAGCAGATTTTTCATTTAAATGTATTTATTAATTTTATTTTATAGAAAAACAACAGACATGTAAAAAAGATTTCATAAACTAGTTGTGACAGTGCTAGGCCATGCCACTGTGTGAGTATAGGCTAAAGGCACATAGGATTCCAAAAGTTACAGTTGAAGGGGCTCTAAAGTATTGTTCAGAGTAAAGAAGACTGGCTTGCTAGTATTCTCCATGTTTGGGAATCCTGGATCAGGGTCCTGAGTCCAAAGGCTTCAATCTTGAGTAGGACAAAGCTTTTAATCCTGTGGCCAAGTCTTAAGGGAGACCTGTAGGCTGTGTGTGTGCAGGTGTTATAGACTAGCCCATTTCAGTTGTTCAGGGCTCCAGCCAGAAGACAGATGAGCTCCACTCAGGAAACAAGAGCTCTCAGCATAAAAGTCCGGTGGGTTCCTATCAAGAGGTCAAGACGTGGGCCTTGTAGCACGAACTTGTGAGTAAGAGAATCAAGGAAGTGGTGGAGAGGCACAGAGCTTGGGTTTTGTGAGACAGGGTGCCTCAAGGCAGATGCCTGTACAGCTAAGTGGGCATTGTTGTTTGCTTGAAAGCGAGAGGAGACTACATGGTAAGTCTGGGAAGAGACAGACTCAGAGATGATAAAGTTTTGCTAGCTAAAAGCCTGACCGGCATCTGGCTTAGCCTCTCACCATGTCACTGGGAGACTGAGCCAACTGCTCCCTCCCCTCCCAAGTCTGGCGCCCCAGTGAGCACTGAAGGGGCAGAGCAGAGAGCCGGTGACTGACAGTGACCACTCTCTGCTCAGAGCAGAAGGGAGAACTGAGCAATCAGCTGTCTTTGATCACTCAGTTCTCATTGCAGAGTCAGTGGAGGACAGATGCAGCAGCGGATCGATTCTGCATCCACCTAGGTGAGTATACAAGTTTTTTCCCCCAACCCTGTACTTCTGTGTTAGGTATAGTTCATGTCTTGCCTGAACTCAGTGTACCAACTCTACACTGAGTGACATTCCCCAGAATGCTACACAGTTTACAAAAGGCAAATGTTCAATAAACGAAGTAGAATGCAATAAAGACAGTGGTGTAAAGTTATTCATATACATGTGCGTATTGGAGACACAAACGAGGAGAGGGGGAAGGAATGAGAGGGGGGCACAACATAGGAGTTTCCCAGCTATCACATAGACACTTCATAGAGTGGATAGGCTCTGTGTAGAGAGTAATGGATGACAATATGTGATCCATGGGTCCCAGATCTTGAGAAATGTATCATGACTGTTTGTGAGGATACTAGTAAGTTGTTAATTATCAAAGAAACTGTCAATGATCTGACAGTTGTCAATTTGAAAGCCAGTAGGTCAAAGTGAGCCAGTTTAAACTGTTATTTGGTAAGATTCAGAGGTTTGAAATGTAAAAGAGCTAGCCAAGGATGTTTAGGAAGTTGCACTCTGAACTGTTTATGTAAAAGTTCAAATACTTTGGTCCAAAATGTCAAAGCATTGGATAGGACCTCCATGTATAAAGAACATCTCCTACAGTTTGGCATCCTTTAAAGCAGGCATCACTAAACGGCAGACCGTGGTTCTGATGCCGACCTAGCCACTGTTTCATCTGGACCCGATCATGTAATTTAGGAACCTTTTCTTTCCTCCCATCCTCCGCCACTGTTATAACAGCAGAGCGGACAGCAGGAGACTAAACATATCTGAAGGGGTGATGTAAAGGGGGGGGGGGATTTGTGATGCGAGGAGGGGCATTGCTGTGGAGGGGGAGATGTAAAGGGGGGGACAGTGTTGTGGTGGGGGGATGTGAAAGGGGAGCGGACAATACTGTGGGATAGGGATGTGAAATAGGGGGTGGGGTTGATTTGAGGAAGGCAGAGTATACTACTGGGGTGGGGTGTGAAGAGGGCAGTGCTGTGTGCGTGGGGGGGAGAGGAGTTGATGTGAATAGGGCAGAAAAAAACTACTGTTGGGGGGGTTGTGATGTGAGGGGGTAGGACAGTGCTGTTGGAAGAGATGTAGGGGGCCAATGCTGTGGGGAGGAAGATGTAAAGGGGGGGCAGTGTTGTGGGGGATGTGAAGGGGACACAGTTCTGCTGTGGGTTATGTGAAGGAGAGGAGGACAATAGTGTGGGGGAGAGATGTGAAGGGGGCAGAGGACAGTAGTATGGGGTGGGGGTGATGGTTTGAAGGGGGGTTGAGGACTGCTGAAAATAATGGGGGTGTACTGTAAAGGGGTGGGTGGGGGTGATGTGCAGGGGGCCTGAGAACACTACTGTGAAGTTGAAACTGATGTGAAGTTGGGGACTGTAACATATGGGGGGACTGAGAACACTGAAGTATATGGATTGTGATATACAGTAGGAGAGGTCTTAAAAAAATGCAGTTTTAAGAAAATGTTACTTGTCGGACCTCCATGAGTTTGAATTCAGTACCCCTGCTCTAAAGCAAAGGCCTGTATGTCCAGGGAACATATTACAGAGTCTGGAAAGTACCAGGAAGCACCTGGTTAGAACTTTATATGCAAAGTGACATTAAAGGTACCATTGGCAGTAGTAGTCCAGGAATCATGCCAATCTTTTAGAATCTTTATTAGATTTTTATTGTTGTATCCCCAGTAGGCAATTTCCTCTCACTTCCTGTCTCAATGATAGTCACCAGGGCAGGCAGGGAGAGGAAATGTTTCCACTGCTATTGGCCTCTTAAGGCAAAGTGGTGTGGTTTAAGAACAGAAAGCAATTGCAAAAGCTCATTCAGTAAACAGCATTTTATGCATTTCAACCTCACTTGGCCCTAGTCATAGTGTCTAAAGCCAACTGAGGATGAAACTTGTAAGCTGGTGACAGGAATGGGCTCGCCAATGGTGGTGGGACTCACCTGCCTTGTGGGCTGCAGTACCAGGGCTAGCCAGCGGGTGCTCTCAGCAACCAGAAGCTCACTCCTGCAATCAGCCATCACCTGTTTCCCTGTGTCAGTCCACACACTTCTGGTCATACCCAGATTCCTGACAGCTGGTTACTGCCTATAAGGCAAGATGATGTAAAATAAAAGCAGTATCAGAGGAGATTGTGTGTGCTGGCATTCTTGTCCTTGCACCATCCTGAGAAAGTGGAGTTTGTGTGTGCAACACAAGGGAGAAATACAAAGGTGAAAGTGGAGCTGGAGCAGTATATTCCAGAAATGCTCATTCACATGGGCAGCTGGAGAAGGAGGCAAAACTGATGCACACTCATACATGTGTGTGAACAGCCATGGCCAGCAGACAACCACTAGAAGTGTGTTGTGGTATGTACCTTTAAAGAGGAAAGGGTTGCCTTTGGGTGAGCCTGCTCTTTCCTTTTGCATTGGTATAGATGTTTAGACAGTTTAAAGTTTAAGATAACATTAATTTATCACACTGCTTTACATGGCTACATATTTATAGCAAACTTTAGCACCCTATTGTTACCAAACCAAGTTTTTTTTAAAGAAAATTTAGCTAAAAAAATGTAGGGGCATACAACAGTGTGCAGAAGGTTATTTCAGATTTTTCACAGACACACATAGACCATACAAATACAAAGGATATTAAAAAAATGTATTCATTACATTACTGTCACATACCCGGAGGAGATAAAGCTGGGGAGGGGGCTTCTCTTGCACCTACTGTCCAACACCTGGTTATCTGGTTGTGGACCACCAGATAGGAACCAGAGACCCATGCACAGTGACACTTGATCAGCAGACAGGAGCAAATCCAGGACACAAGCCAAAAGGTCATCAACAGCAGGGCAGCAAGGTACAAGACATTAGAGGCAGAGGCAAGATAAAGGCCAGGGTCAGTTCACAGCTGAGCAGCAAGGTACAGAAACGTAAGGCAGAAGCGGAGTCACAACAGGTAGACGGGAATCCAAGGACAGGTCAGAGGCAAGTCGGGTAGTGGATGGGAAGGCAAACGTAGCAGGTCAGGGCACAGGTAAAGTAGGAACCAGCTGAAGAACACTCAGCAATCTGTTCATGTCACAATCTAGCTTAAATAGGCTGTTTGGCGGCAATGCCAGTGCCAAGAGTGCACATGTGTGCGCTGCTTAGTGTGAACACTGATACCTTTGCACGTGCATGCTAATATACATCTTGCAGAGAGCCTTTGCTCAGAATTATACACATGAACATGCAACAGTCTTCTTGTTCCGATACATACTGGGCTTTTCTTACAATTACTCTTTTGTACACAAAATATAAAGGCTAACAATATCATAATGGGGACCTTTATTTAAATAGTCAACTAAGCAACTGTAAGCTGTTGAGACAATGAACACTTTAGTCAGGACTATGTAATGTGCAGCATAGCTAACAAAGTGCAGCAGTCAGGACTATACACTGTACAGCACAGCTTACAGTGTATAGCAAAATGTGGTACCCTCTTATATTGGGTAGTATTTTAATCTGAAATTGATGTGAGTCCACAGTAAGGTTGTATTTTAAACATATAGGAGCTAACACGTTTTGGGGCTGTATATCATCCCCTTTATCAGGGCTTGTGGAAATATGAGGTCTGTTTGTGCAAACTTGGGCAATGATTTATATGCTGAATATGGTATGTTGTCAAAAAGAACAGCTGGTTTGAGTGCCAACCTCAAATATTTTCTTCATACACAGAGGTTTTTGTGGTAGGTGCTCGGTGCATGGAAGCTATCCACATACCATGCAGATGCCCCACAGGGACACCGGTAGTACAATGTTGATAAAATACATTTTGAGTATGAAAGTGTCACTTATCATTATCTTAAATTCCGGTACCATCAATCTACTACGCTAAGCTCTTATATTGGATGTGATTGGCACAATACCCCCTTGAACTGGTGGTCAATGGAGAATCACCCTTATGTTGGTTTAAACTTGGGAGTGCCACCTTACATTGGTGGATGGTGGAGAAGTGTCCCCCTATGTTGGTGCTCAGTGAAGAGGCTTTGCCTTGTGTTGCATGTTTCTTGCTGCGCCCAGTTCAAGCCTTATGTTGGTCAATGATGAAGCACCCCTTACATTGGTGGTCAGTGGTGCCCTACCCCCTTACATTCTTGGCTAGTGGCAACATGCCTCTTTACATTGGTGGTCAGTGGGGAAGGAAGCCCCTTATGTTGATGGTCAATGGGAGAAGTATGATCTTGCACTGGGGATGTGTCCCTTTCTTTTAATAGTCAGTGTTAATGATCTCCCATACCTTGGTGGTCAGCAGTGAAGTATCCCTTATATTGGTGATCCATGAAGAAGCTTCCTCTTTTTTTGCTGGTGAGCGCAGTATTAGCCACTGTGTCCCTTGTACAGTTGGAAGTGAATGTAAGCTTGCCATCAATCAGCTTGCATTAACCTCATGCAACTATGCCAATAAGTGTAAAGGAGGCTGATGGGGGCTCCCTCATCTGCTATCCCTGCATACAAACACATCAACCCACAAAAAGTACCAACAAATATTTCACAAAAGAAATAAATATTTCCAATCCAGCTTGCAGGCCAACAAGCAGAACAAAGCACAAAAAAGTTGAGATTACAATTACAAGCAGTCATTTAAACTTTTTCAAATGCTGTAACATGTTGACATTTATTTCTTGGCTAGAGTGTCTTTGAAGAGCATAACTCTATTTTTCTGCTTTTCTGACAAATCAGACATTAAAAGTAGGACAGTGAAATCTTTCACTAGGCCATTGGTAATTGCATCACTAAGGCTATTACCACAAGAGGCACAACAGGAAGGAAACTTGCCTTGTACCAAATTGCCAGGGCTTACAATTAAACTGCTTAATCACTTTGCTTTTTTACTAAGAATACAGTAAGGTTGTAAGTCTTTAGAAAGCTTTGTACACAAAAAATGTAGTCCTCTTGGATTGAACACTGCTTTCTGACAAATTTTGTGTGTACGTTAGAAAACATTTTACACAAAAAATGTAGTCTTCTTGGATTGAACACTACCTTCTGACAATTATTTTGTCTACGTTGGTAGAACTATGGCAATCTATTTATATATTAAAAGGTAATGAAACTCTCCTAGGCTGTCTTTTACCCCTCTACCCCAGTCAAATGACTAGCCTTAAAGTGGAACTAAAGTTTTGGGGGCCCCAGGTGCTCTTGCCATAATGTGCTGGTATTTGCAGTATATTTGAAGATTATGGCACATTTCCATTGGAGAGTGTTCTTCTCCAGCGATACAGTCAACAATCTTTAGGAATGATGTCCTTGAACTGGAGAAATTCCAGAGAAGAAGGGCAATGAAGCTAATAGGGAGGCTGGAGGACGGAGGACCTTAGTTATGGGAAACAACTACAAACATTAACCCCTTCTCGATGACCGTATGCATTTATATGCGACCTCATGGAAGTGGGTCTTTATCCACATATCTGCATTGGTGTACCTCTCTTTGTGCTGAGAGCCCTGGGTCTTGCACTAATGATCATGACCCAGGGCCCCCAGTTCTGGGTCACCTGATCTCTGTGATAGTCTCTGATTGGCTATCACAGTAATCAGTACTGTGAGCCCGCCCCTGTGTTTACATCCTCTTCTGAATGAAGGGAAAGATACATAATAAATATAAACAAACAAAAGTTTGTATACAAAAATTAATAAATAGAGACAAAAATAGCTTTATTTTGGGTTTTTCTTTGTGATAAATTATGGCAATAGTAAGAAATATACAGCTAAATAGAAAAAAAATTATTTTTTACTATTTTGGGCCAGTTTTCCTTTGATTAAAAAAAACAATTCAGAAGATATTCATTATCCTTCACCACCAAAAGAAAGCCCAATTTGCCCAGAAAAAACAAGGTATAGTCCACCTGGATACACAAAGTAATTGTGATGAATTTTGCAGTTCCGCTAATACACATCAAAGTTGCAAAATTGTGTTTAGGCAAAGTGGTTCTAAAGGCTCAAGGTTTATTACCTTCATACATTCCATGCATGAAAGTAAAAAATCTTTTGTGTGTAGCAGCCCCCCCCCCCCCAACACTTTCCTGAGCCCCCTCTCGATCCAGCGATGTCCACGAGTGCCACATTTCTCCAGGAACTCTCACTCCTGATTGGCTGGAGCAGCAGTGTGAGGCATTGGCTCCCACTGCTGTCAATCACAGCCGGTGAGCCAATCAGGAGAGGGAGGGGTGGGGCCAAGCCACAGCTCGGTGTGTGAAGGGACTCGAGAAGAGGAGATCCAGGCTGCTCTGTGCAAAACCACTGAACAGAGCAACCTGGATCTATGGGAATGTTTGACCATTCTTCCAGAAGCACATTTGTGAGGTCAGCCCCTGATATTGGACGAGAAGGCCTGGCTCGCAGTCTCCGCTCTAATTCATCCCAAAGGTGTTCTGTCAGGTTGAGGTCAGGACTCTGTGCAGGCCAGTCAAGTTCCTCCACCCCAAACTCGCTCATCTGTGTCTTTATGGACCTTGCTTTGTGCACTGGTGTGCAGTCATGTTGGAACAGGAAGGGGCCATCCCCAAACTGTTCCCACAAACTTGGAAGCATGAAATTGTCCAAAATGTCTTGGTATGCTGACACCTTAAGGGTTCCCTTCACTAGAACTAAGGGGCCAAGCCCAACCCCTGAAAAACAACCCCACCATAATCCCTCCTCCACCAAACTTTACACTTGGCACAATGCAGTCAGGCAAGTATCATTCTCATGGCAACCGCCAAACCCAGAGTCCAGTGGCGGTATGCTTTACACCATTGCATTTGATGCTTTGCATTGCACTTGGTGATGTAAGTCCTCCAAAGCTTCCAATACTTCCTCTACGCACTGTTATGCTAATCTGATGGCCACAAAAAGTTTGGAGGTCTTTAGCTATTGACTCTGCAGACATTTGCGCTTCAGCATGCGCTGACCCCGCTGTCATTTTACATGGCCTTGTACTTCATGGCTGAGTTGCTGTTGCTCCCAGTTGCTTCCACTTTGTTATAATACCACTAACAGTTGACCATGGAATATTTAGTAGCAATGAAATTTCACGGATGGACTTATTGCACAGGAGGCAACCTATCACGGTACCACACTTAAATTCACTAAGCTCCTGAGAGTGACCCATTCTTTCACAAATGTTTGTAGAAGCAGTCTGCATGCCTAGGGGCTTGATTTTATACATCTGTTGCCATGGAAGAAATTGGAACACCTGAATCCAATGATTTTGAGGGGTGTTCCAATACTTTTGGCAATATAGTGTACATGTTTATCAAACTTACCAACTATATAATATCTATGGTGTCAGTGCACATTCTTGTCGCTTTGTCTTCTACTGGTTAGACTACGATGATTCAGCTTTTGTCTATGCTATGACTGTACACTAAACTGAGCATGCACAGCTGTCGGTGTATAGTTTGTAAGAAACTGATAGCAAGTAGGGGAAGAGAATATAAAGTAAAAGAGAAGAGTCTAGTTTGTCATAAAATCTACCTGCTAGCAATTGTTAAAAAAACAACTTTAGTTCCTCTTTAGTATCAAACTAACAAGGTCAGATTTCATAACCACACAAGGCACACTGAAACAGGGAGTGGTCTGCCTAAGATTTTGTGCATTGACCCCATACTTTTTAGCAGTTTGAGAATGGGTGGGAAAACCCAGGGTGGATGAACTGTAAGTTCACAGAACACTGTGGTTGTATATATAACCACATTCCACCTACAAAAATTCACTAACTGTAGAGGAGCATCAACAATGAGGACCCCCACCCCTCTTCCAACTTCCTACTAGGATCATTTATTTTGCGCAGAACATTTTTATTGTATTTCTATTTTCTTTATCCTATACCAGCTTAAAATATTGTGAATGTGTAAATAATAATATGTGAATGTAAAGACGTGTTCTATAGCAGTCCTGTTACACTTTGTTTTAATTTCTCTTTTGTAGTTTGTTTTGTAGAGCACTGCACCCATGGATGATCTGTATGACATCACCTACAAGTCATTCTGATGTTCCAGAGTCCTGTATACAAAGATTCCTGTCAGTTTTGGCAGCTGTCCAACCCCCTGGTGAGTTGGTCATCATTAGGTTGGACCTATATTTGACAAACAGGTTAGTATATGTTTTGGAAGGGTCTTTTTCTTTCCTCCCTTCTAGAAAGAGGGAGTCCATAATTCTCCTTTCCCCTTTTCAGAGGAATCTTTTTTCCCTCCTCCCTCCTGGTGAATAGGTATTTGTTTGGCAGGCTGTGTGCCTAATTTTTGACCCCATGACTGAGTCTGGGTTTAAAGGTTATCACCCTCTCTGTTTGAGAAGCCTGTTTGCCTGGTCCTTAGGCTCCAGAACTAGGAGCTGGGATTGGATGATCCTAGAGGGTCCTAGAAGAAACCAGGGCCTCTCTTTAAGAAGGCAGGCCTTCTGGGCCTAAGAAGATATATTTAGCTAGAATCATCACTGGAACAGAGTTACCTGAACATTTTGTTTTGTGGGGCTATGTTCACCAGAAGAGGCTTTGTGTGATGCTGCTGAAATTTGAGACTCACCCAGCAACTTCTAGCCAAGGACCTGTAGGAACTGTGTATTCTACCTCCTTTGTCCTTCTGTCCTACATACAAAGTTGAAATAAATTATTGAAAACTGCATTTATGTATGGGCCAACATTTCTTCAAATTAAGTTTGTAAGTGATATACCCTAAGCCTGGGTTCACACTGTATACCGCACAGGGGCGGACTGACAACTCATGGGGCCCCCGGGCAATAGGGGATCATAGGGCTCCTGTGTCCTTGCCCACACCCAAAAAAGCCTATAAAAAAGGTGCCAGGGGCATTTCATGGGGCCCCGTACTGACCCCGGGCCCTCGGGCAGTGCCCGAGTGCTCAAATGGTCAGTCCGCCCCTGATACCGCATATGAACTGCACCGCATTCTTGTGCAATTCACATGTAATTCAGTGCAGTGCCATTTGAGCCCATTCATTTTGAATGGGTTCAAATCACCCCTCTTTGCATCAAAGACGTGCATGCACTTTTTTTGGAGCCGAATTGCAACCAGACCACATGGTTGTTTTGCACTGCATTTACGACCTGCGTTTGGGGTGTCGTTAGGTTTGTATTGACACCCGTAGCAGATTGCAAGGGCTGTGCGATTGGAATAGGGTGTGGAAAATGCTCACAGAGCTCTGTGTTGACCGCAACACATTAGTGTGAACCTAGGTTTAGAATAAGGTATTCCTGGGAGGTAGTCCCCATTATAAGCTAAGACCCTTGTTGGTGAGATAAGGCCCTTCTAGGTGGGGGCACTAGAGACGTGATGAAAATACAATTTCTAAAAATATATAACATTTATTTTGTTAGTTAGGTTGATGCATATGAAAAAGTGTGTATACTGTATATTCATATGTTTTTCAGGCCCTCCTTAGCCCTTCTATTGATAAAGGAATGCTGTTTATAGCATTCAATAGGTAAAGCTGAATTTACACTTCCTATAAACAGCTCCTACAAAGGTAGCAGAGACAGAGTGTCTGAAAGGAGACTGTTCTGACTCCACTACAAGACCATAAACTTTATCTCCAGAGATGTATACAGCTATGTGACATGGTGTTGAATCTATCTCTTGCATCAGGTCAGACAGTTTAACTCAATGAATAAACTCACATGTTGAGGAAGTCAGATGAGGAAAACCATTTCAATATTCCATTTAATGAAGGATAATTATAGGTAGAAAAACGTTAATGTTGTAAGCCTCATGGAAAGATGCATACAGGTAGACAAGATACAGTGGAATGACTACAGAAAGAGGCAGGGGGGAGGAGTATACACAAGTATGGTGAGAGAAATAGCTCAGCTTATACAGGAGGAGACAGCTTAAAGACACAGGGCAATGATAAACAAGTGATGGTCACAGAGAAATAATAATAAATCAAATAGTGTAACACAACAGAGACAACCATTGCTGTATTCACTTTCTAGAAACAGTGTTCTCATAGTACATATATTCATTGACTTAAACCCACAAACCCACAATTATAGTGAAAAATCAAATCCTAAAGAGATTACCCAAAAAAATTATACAAAAAATAAATAAAAAAATAATATAATATAATAATAAAATAAAAAAACAATAAAATAAAATAAAGTCCCAATATATAAAGTGTCCAAATAATGTGTCCAAACAAAGATCAATATCTTGATAGGAAGACGCTTCCTACTCCACTGAAGAAGATGCAAATCAATCACAGGTGCTCTTCAAATACCTCAAAAAACAAAATCTCAACATAGTATATTACCTTTTAAATCCCAGAACTAAAGTGCCACACGTGTACCATGCAAAAAGAACACTCCAGTGTCACAGCACTCACGTGAAAATAAAAATAAAAAATATCACTGCAAACTATTTATAAAGTGCATAATTACCATAAAAAACAAAAAAATTCCAGGTTGTAATCAACCACATATGTACAGAGTGTCCTTAGATTGGTATCCTCTTGTTCCTTAGGACCTCATAAACAGACCAGGAATCAGTATGTGAATTATAATCATATATAAAATTTATTGTAGCCACTTACATATAAAAACGATAAGATCAGCAAAACAGCATCCAACTCCTCATGCCCAGTATACGATCCCCTTTCCGTGTGTAGAGGGTCTCCTGATCACCAGGTAATTCCCCCTTGCCACTCCTATCCAGCACTATCACTTTGTAGCTCTAGGGGACACCTGAAGTGCACCGTTACTCTCCAGACCTCCGACACACAGGGATTCCAGAATCCAAAATGGCTGCCACGGCACTTCCGAGAACGTCAATACGTCACGTGCCCTGGACGCGTTTCGTCACTTCCGGACTTTGTCAACATAGTTCTCATAGTGCTCTGGTAATAATTTTTTTTTATAGTATAATTTTTGCCTTTAAGATGTCTATAGTCCATAGAAAGTTACATCGTAGCAAAAAAGTTAAATTTAGCAAAAATATCTCATATATGAAGTCCATGGTCCAAAATGCAATGATAAGCAACTATGTACTGTATAGTAGCAAATTAGTAATCAGCTATGTACAGGCATGTAAATGTAGCACCCCTCTAGTTAGCTAGGGGGAGCTAGATAGGTTTTCAGTCAGAGGCTGAGAAGCAGCCTGGGATGAGTCAGCCTGGGATGAGTCAGCCAGGTCATCTTTAGGTCAGGGCCCGAGGGCACTGCAGATCAGTTCCCTCATACCTCTCCTGCTCTAGAGACTTGGGAAGTTTCTAAAAGACAGTGGGTGGGCGTGAGGAGGGGCTGATCTGCACACTCAGGGGACTATGGCCAATCCCCAAGCAAGAGGCTTGGCATGGCGCCAGGGCAGCCTTTAAGTATGACTGAGCCTGCTCAGCAGGGGGAGAGTCTCGGGTGGAAGATGGAGTGGGAAGCTGGAGTACAGGAGCCTGAGAGGGGGCCAAGGGGAGAAGGGCCTACCTACAGGGTGTAACTGAAAGGAGGATCTTTCAGTTTCAACAGTCCCCAGAGAGAGTACAGCCTGTGGAGCCAGCCCAGCAGAAGGTTTGAAGGCAGCCAGCAACCAAACAAGCTTGCAGGAGAGCCAGAGTGAGGAATCCTACACCCCCTGAGCCAGATAAGGGGAGAGGGCATTCTGGTGGGAAACCTGACTAGCCCCCATCTGCAACTGTTGATTTAAATGTGGAAGATTTTGGGTCCCCTTGCCCAGGGATTCCCTCAGGCAGCTGGATGAAAAGAGTTTTCATCTGGGGTCTGGGGTGGTACACCAGGAGGGCTGGAGAGCTCTTCAAGGAGAGATTTTGCTGTTATGGACTTATGGTACATAGTTATGGTACATAGCTGGTAAGGGGTTGTCCTCAAGTTGCAGTCATCTTGGGCATACCATACATCTCCCGACTCCATCCAAGTTCAATATCCTTTAATAAAGCTATAAAAAAAAAAAATCAAGCTCAAGGACTGTTTATTGACTCCAGTGTGCAAGGTCTGAGGAAATTGTACATTGCCTGGCTGTGCAGGACCATAGGGGGAACCAAAACTCAGCAACTCTTAGGGGGGTAGTGCTACATAAGGAATGAACGCTACATTCCAGAAAGCAATCCCATGTTAAAATTTGAATGAACTATAAGTTTATATACAACCCCACACATGCATCTAGGTCAGGAAAGGGTTAGGTTGGGGAGCAAAAATGATAAGTGCACTTTCTTTGAAAGTGCACCAATGCTTTGAGTAGCTCTCACAAACTGAAAACTTGCAGCTTTTAAAAAGGAAATGCCTGTTACTGACACTGAAATAACAGGCCAAATGTTAAACTGGTTGAATGTCCATAGGGCCACTTACTACTTGAATTTGTAGAAAAAAAATATTTTGAAGTGATAATAAAAACTCGAGAAGTTAAATTAAATTAAAATCAATTCAATTAATTAATTAATTAATTAATTAATTAATTAATTAATTAAATAAATAAATAAAAAAACAAACCCACACAATTTACCACTCCAGTAAAAAAAAAAAGATTAAAATTTATTGCAGCTGTAAAAAAAAATCCCAATGTGCTTCCAGGCTAGTACAAGATACTCTACAGTAAATCATTCTGAGGTTATGAATTTTACACTTTCTGTATTATTGAAAAGGTTTTGCTTTCAACAAGCAAAAAAAAAAAAAATAATAATAATAACTTCACTGTCGCATGAAAGCCAAATGGAAGGAATAACTCTGCTTGGAACTGCACTGCATTATTCAAAGACATTTCTGAGGCCAGAACTACACTGTGTTATAAAAGGCAAAGAAGCTCCATGATCTTCAGAGCTGGTTATGCACAATGAAGGCAGAGATGAACAGGGGGTCTCAGCAGGGTCTTTGATTTTCATTTTCAACACAAGAATGAGTTATCTTTGATTCTTAAAAGCAGAAGCATTTTTAAATAAAAGTATGCTTGTATTTTAAAGTGAATCTTTACTCAAATGTTACTTCAAAACTATGTTAATAGTCTTGTAAGAGGTGGATAAAAAAAGATAACAGAAGGGCTAAAATATTTTCCAACAGAAAAATACTGCTTCTGGCCCCCTCCGCCCACAGCCTGTTATCTGGCCACATGATCTCTGCTGTAGAAGTCATTCTGAACTCTAACCCCACTTAACACAAATCAGGTGACCAAGTGCCTAGATTTTTGGTCATGTGAGGAATGGATAAAGCTTCGAGCAGCTTATGAGTATATCTCATATGTTATTCTTTATTCTTCCTGGGAGGAATGTTAACATTTAAAGTGGAACGTTAGTCAGAAAATTAAGTCCTGCTCAGGGGCGGACTGACAACTCATGGGGCCCCCGGGCAATAGGGGATCATGGGACCCCTGTGTCCTTGCCCAAACTCAAAAAAGCCTATGAAAAATGTACCAGGGGCATCTCATGGAGCCCCCTACTGACCTCGGGCCCTCGGACAGTACCTGAGTTTCCAAATGGTCAGTCCGCCCCTGGTCCTGCTAGATCACCTCAGACTGGCCCCTAATGGAGGTATAGCTATGTAAAACATTAAATAAGTGTCTATACTGTTTAAAATCCAGTAATACACTGTCTTACTGTGAGGGACTGCCGAGCGGCACCACTAGCACTCCACTGGTCAGGCGTGCCCAGAGCGCGGAGTCTAAGCCCCAGGGTACTTGTTCACCAGAGCCCCTGATGGTGGGGATGGACTTGGAGTACCCCGGGACCAGGTCGCCACTACTGAGCACACCTGTCAGTGGTAGGGGTGTTCGCCAGGGGCTCCAACCAGGGAGAGCCAGATGTGAGGAGGTCGGGTGACCCCGATGGGATGGATGGCTGAGCAAGTGCGAAGTCAGACAGGCCGAGTTGGTAACGGAGAGGACGGTATGGTACACAGGAGCGGGCAGAGAATCGTCGGGTCACACGCCAGGTCAGCAACAGTAGGTCAGAACTAATGAGGGGCATTCAGAAAGAGAGGTCAGGCAAAGCAAAGGTCTGGGCAGGAGAAATCAGCAGGTCAAGAGCAATCCGGGTCAATAACTTACTTAGGCACAGGTTCAGAATCACAGGATACAGGTAAGACCAGAAGGCACTGAAATGACAGCTCAGGGACATTTAAATATCCCGCCCTGCGCTGCCATTGGTGCCCAGCAGGCGGCCGCGGCTTCTACTGCGCATGCGCGAACTCGAACGCCGCGGCCGGCCCGGACCTAGTGCCCGTGTCCCTGCACAGGGCGGTGCACTGCGCCTGCGCCGGGATCATCGCGGCGGGGATCGAGGGGATCCCTGACATTGCCCCCCCCTTACGGGCAATCTCCGGATGCCCACCCGATCTCTCCACCATGGGTGGTCACAAAGAAACCTCCGGACAAGTCTGGGTGCATGGACATTATGGGCTGGTTCCCAAGAATTGTCCTCAGGGCCGTAGCCCTTCCACTTGATAAGAAATTGGGTCTGGCCCCCCCTTCGTCGGCACTTCAGGATTGATTCCACCTCAAATTCTTCTTCCTCTTCGACTGTTACGGCTTCCGGGGGCCTGGATTCCCGTTCTGGGAAGGCATCAGGGACTACCGGCTTCAGCAGGGACACGTGGAAGACTGGGTGGATCTTGAGTGTCTCAGGGAGAACAAGTTCATAGGCCACTTCATTGACCATCCGCTTAATGCAAAAAGGGTCTATAAATTTAGGTCCCAACTTTTTTGAAGGGCAGAGCATCTTCAAGTTAGAGGTAGCCAGCCAAACCTTCTCTCCGGGCCGCAACACCAGATCTTCTCTTCGTTTCCTATTAAAAGCCCTTTTGTAATCTTCTTGGGCCTGACTGATGGCTTCCTGTAGTTTCTTATTGTTTGAAGAGAAAAAAGTTAGTGCATCCTGTGTTGCTGGAATTGGGCACTCCGGGACCAAATCCGGGAGGAAGACAGGGTGAAACCCATAGTTGGAGAAGGACGGGGACTGCCCTGTTGCTGAATGGCAAGCGTTGTTATACGCGAATTCCACCAGAGGGAGGAGTGGTACCCAATCGTCCTGAGTAAAAGATGTGTAGCATCGCAAGTATTGCTCCAGGGTCTGATTGGTCCTTTCGGACTGTCCATTGGTCTGAGGGTGAAATGCCGAGGAAAGGGATAGTTTGATATCCAGGGCTTTGCACAATGCCCTCCAAAATCTCAAGGAAATTTGCACCCCTCGGTCCGAGACTATGTCTTCAGGGACCCCATGCAGTCTTACAACCTCTCGAATAAAAACTTGCGCCGTTTCGGCTGCCGATGGAGTCTTCTGTAATGGTATAAAATGGGTCATCTTGGATAAACGGTCCACGACCACGAGAATTGCTGTGTGGTCAAGTGAAGGTGGAAGCTCGACTATGAAGTCCATAGAGATCTTCTGCCAAGGCCGTTCAGGGATGGGTAATGGACGTAGCAGACCCCACGCCTTATTCCTTGAAGGCTTGTTCCGCTTACAGATGACAAAAGAGCCCACGTAGCTCTTACAATCCTTGGCCATGTCTGGCCACCAGAAGGAACGTCGGAGAAGTTCCAGGGTCTTGACCGGGCCAAAATGTCCTGCCATCGGGTGGTCGTGGCAATGTCCCAAAACTAGGGTTCGGGCTTCCTCCGGCACCACAATCCGGTCCTCCCTCCATAGGAGTCCCGCCTTGTTCTGGAGGGGCGCCCCATCTGGGGTAGACATGGCTGTGGATGCTCTCATTATCTCAGAGCGAAGGCTCGTCTGGAGGGCCAAGAAGTTTCCTGCAGGCAGAATAGTGTCCGGTACTGGGATCTCCTTGGCGTCCTCGTACATGCGCGACAATGCGTCTGGCTTCGTGTTTTTTGATCCCGGCCTGTATGTGATATGGAAATGGAACCTCGAGAAAAACAATGCCCATCTCGCTTGTCGTGGGCGCAAACGTTTGGCGGTCCTCAGATATTCCAGGTTCTTGTGCTCTGTGAATATCAGGATGGGGTGTGAGGCACCTTCCAGCAGGTACCTCCATTCCTCTAATGCGGTCTTGATAGCCAGTAGTTCTCGATCGCCGATGTCATAATTCTTCTCTGCAGGGGTAAGTTTCCGTGAGAAGAATGCTACTGGGTGAAGTAATTCCTTGGCGCCCTTTCGCTGGAAAAGAATGGAGCCAACCGCGTTCTCTGACGCATCAACTTCTAAGATGTAGGGTAGGGAGGCGTCAGGGTGACCCAGAATGGGTGCCGAGGTGAATAACTTCTTTAATGCTTCAAAAGCTTCCTGTGCCTCTGGCGTCCATCTGAATCGTGTCCCAAGCTTGGTTAACTGAGTGATGGGGGAGACCAGACCTGAGAAGTTCTTGATGAACTTCCGGTAGAAGTTTGCGAACCCAATGAATCGTTGGACGCTTTTCCTGTCCGTGGGTTCAGGCCAATCTAGGATCGCAGAGACTTTCTGAGGGTCCATTGCGACCCCCGCAGTGGAGATAATCAGGCCCAGAAATGTAATGCTAGCCTGTTCAAAGCAACATTTCTCTGCTTTAGCGTACAACCCATGCTGCCGCAACCGCCCCAACACCTTTGCTACATGTACCCTGTGCTCCCCCAGGGAGGATGAGAAAATCAAAATGTCGTCTAAGTAAACGATGACAAAGATATCCAGGAAGTCCCTAAAGATGTCGTTTACAAAGTGCTGGAAGGTGGCCGGTGCATTGCACAACCGGAAAGGCATGACCAGGTATTCGAAATGGCCGAAACGGGTGCGGTAGGCCGTTTTCCACTTATCCCCCTCCAAGTTGTAGGCTCCCCTTAAGTCCAGCTTGGTAAATACTACTGCAGCCTTTAAGCTCTGGAATAATTCCGGTACCAGTGGTAATGGGTAACGATTCTTGATTGTGACCCTATTCAGTTCCTGATAGTCAATACATGGCCTTAAAGTCTTATCCTTTTTTTCTACAAAAAAGATCCCTGCACCTGCTGGGGAAGTGGAGGGACGGATGAATCCCTTCCAGAGGCTGTCCTCAATATAGTCCTTCAGGGCCCCTAATTCCAGCTCAGAAAGGGGAAAAATTCGCCCAAAGGGAATTTCTGAACCAGGTAACAGGTCAATAGGGCAGTCATACGGGCGGTGGGGGGGTAGAGTATCTGCTCCCCGTTCACTGAACACATCGAGAAACTCATGATAGGCTGCAGGAATCACTTGTTTTAGGCTGGCATCCCCTTCAGAGCACAGGAGGACCTGGGGGACCTCCGGGCCCGAAGTTCGGCACAGTTCCCGACAGTATGGGGAAGGGAACGAGACAACCCCAGTCTCCCAGTCAATTTGGGGGTTATGGGCCCGCAACCATGGGAGCCCCAGAATGACTGGGAAAAGGGGTGATGCAATAGCATCCAGGCGGAGGAGCTCCCAGTGTTGGCCGGCAATGGAAGTAACAATGGAAGGGGTCTCCTGGTTAACCACCCCTTACTTTATCCGGGAGCCATCAGCCAAAAAGATGTGAAACCCCTTCTCCTTTGGATGGAGGGGGATACCCTGCCGGTGAGCAAAATTGATATCCACAAAACAGCTGCATGCCCCCGAATCAACTATGGCCGTCACCTCCACGGTCCTTTCTGAAAGCTGAAAGGAGAGGGGCACAACTAAGTATTGGGACGGATTCATATTGCCAATAGATAAAGAAGATGAGGTGAACTTATTCAGTTTCTGTGGGCAGGAACGTACCATGTGACCAGCTTCACCGCAGTAGAGACACAGGTTCTGGGAGCGTCTGCGCTGGCGTTCCTCTGGTGGTAGCTTAGGCCGTGCTAGGCCTAGCTGCATGGGTTCGGGAGCATCCTCAGACGGCAGGTTCTGGATGTTTGGCCTAGTAGTTTGACTGGATCCTTGGAATGACCCCCAGGTATTTCCGCGACCCTGACCAGACCTCTCCAATCTGCGCTCCCGTAGTCTACGGTCAATTTTAATGGTTAGTGCAATCAAGTCCTCTAATGTCTCGGGCACCTCCACCCGGGCGAGCTCGTCTTTCAGAGCTTCTGAGAGGCCCATACGGAACTGGTGCAAAAGCGCAAACTCGTTCCAACGAGTGTCCCCCATCCAACGCCTAAAGTCAGAGGCGTATTCCTCAGCCGCTCGCCGACCTTGTCGGAGTGCGTATAATGTGGCCTCGGCTGAGGCTGCCCGTTGTGGATCATCGTATAAGATGGCCATAGCATTAAAAAAGTTGTCAACTGAAACCAGATGGGGATCATTATTTCCCCTTAGTCGGTGGGCCCAGTCTTGGGGTTCACCCTGCAACAGGGAGATAACAAACCCCACTTTCACCGATTCCGTCAGAAAAGTTCGTGGTTGCAGTTTGAAATAGAGCAGGCAGGAGTCACGGAATGACCGGAAGCGCGTGCGATCCCCGTGGAAGCGCTCGGGTAAGGGTACTCGGGGTTCCGCCATAGGGAGTGATGCGGAAGGCCCGGGAGCCGGCTCATGGGCGGCTGCGACCGGGGGTGCAGGAGCCGGGGCCTGTGAAACAGGAGCAGATATGGTGCAGGCCTGGAACCGATTCTCGGTCTGCAAACATCTGTCCTGTAACACGTTTACTGCTTGCGTCAGGGTAGCCAGGTGCCTGCAAACCTCCTCCATCGGGGAGGGTCCTCCTCGAGGCTCAGTCATGGCTTTCTGGTACTGTGAGGGACCGCCGAGCGGCACCACTAGCACTCCACTGGTCAGGCGTGCCCAGAGCGCGGAGTCTAAGCCCCAGGGTACTTGTTCACCAGAGCCCCTGATGGTGGGGATGGACTTGGAGTACCCCGGGACCAGGTCGCCACTACTGAGCACACCTGTCAGTGGTAGGGGCGTTCGCCAGGGGCTCCAACCAGGGAGAGCCAGATGTGAGGAGGTCGGGTGACCCCGATGGGATGGATGGATGGCTGAGCAAGTGCGAAGTCAGACGGGCCGAGTTGGTAACGGAGAGGACGGTATGGTACAAGGGAGCGGGCAGAGAATCGTCGGGTCACACGCCAGGTCAGCAACAGTAGGTCAGAACTAATGAGGGGCATTCAGAAAGAGAGGTCAGGCAAAGCAAAGGTCTGGGCAGGAGAAATCAGCAGGTCAAGAGCAATCCGAGTCAATAACTTACTTAGGCACAGGTTCAGAATCACAGGATACAGGTAAGACCAGAAGGCACTGAAATGACAGCTCAGGGACATTTAAATATCCCGCCCTGCGCTGCCATTGGTGCCCAGCGGGTGGCCGCGGCTTCTACTGCGCATGCGCGAACTCGAACGCCGCGGCCGGCCCGGACCTAGTGCCCGTGTCCCTGCACAGGGCGGTGCACTGCGCCTGCGCCGGGACCATTGCGGCGGGGATCAAGGGGATCCCTGACACTTACCCTGCTCTGCACATGCTCAGTTCTCTATTTTTAGGCATTTTTAGGCACTGCCGAATTTGTAGAGGCCAATCTGCTGACAGCTGTAATGTACCTGGTGGTGGAGCCTGATGTGGAGAGAGGGCATCCTCTTACCACTCCTGTTTGGGTCCCCTGATAGGGTAGACAGGAGAGCCGGGTTGGTACAGGCGAAGTTCAGTCGTAGTCAGAGTCAAGCAGGTAGATCAGAGAGTCAGGCTACAGATACAGGACGCAGCAGACCAGAAGGCACCACTCTGTTTGAAGCAGGGGTTTAAATAGCCCACCTGTGCATGTCAGCGTGTGCACGTGTGCGCACTTGGGTGCGCGCAACTGTATGCGCATCGGCACGGCCATCGGGAACCCGGCGTTGGTGCACAGATGTGCGCAGATGCAAAGTTCTTCTTCCCTGACAACAGCCTTAAAGCCTTATTAAACCCTCCTATCCTTTACAGCTATGAAAGCTACTTCTGTTTGATTTGCAGCTGCCATGGTGCAGCACATGTGATCAGTTATGACACCAGCCATTTGATGGTTTGACAGTGGTTGAGAGCACTAAAAAATGTGACAATTCACAATCCCTGCATTCCGGGAATGTACAGTTGTGGCCAAAATTATTCAACCCCCAATGCTGTAAAGGGGTTTAGGGACTATAGTGTACATTTGGAATTGTATTCAGAATCAAATCCTACAAGGACGTTGTAACTACCCAAATGCAACTAAAATGACATCAATTGTTTATGTAATACAGTAGTAAATGGTTCTTATGTGGTTTCTTCATTGCCACAATTATTCAACCCCTTAAAGACTACCACTCTGAAGAACAGAGGTTCATACAGGTGCTTTCCATCAGGTATTGAAAACACCTGTGGATGTCACCGAGCAGCAATCAAGCATAATAAGCACCAATTAGGCAGCTTTAAAATGACTGTGATACTCAGCTCCTTCTAGACATTTACTGGTGTGGTTACAAACATGGTGAAGGCAAGAGAATGGTCCAGGAAGACAAGAGAAGAGGTGATTTCTCTTCACAGGAAGGGCAATGGCTATAAGAAGATTGCAAAGATGTTAAACATACCAAGAGACACCTTAGGAAGCATCATTCGCAAATTCAAGGCAAAGGGCACTGTTGAAACGCTACCTGGTCGTGGCAGAAAGAAGATGCTGACTTCGACTGCTGTGCGCTACCTGAAGCGTAGAGTGGAGAGAAGTCCCCGTGTGACTGCTGAGGAACTGAGAAAAGATTTGTCAGATGTGGGTACAGAAGTTTCAGCCCAGACAATAAGACGCACACTGCGTAATGAAGGCCTCCGTGCCAGAACTCCCAGGCGTACCCCCTTGCTGTCTCCAAAGAATAAGAAGAGTCGACTGCAGTATGCCAAAAGCCATGTGGACAAACCACAAAAGTTGTGGGATAGTGTTCTGTGGACTGATGAAACAAAATTAGAACTGTTTGGGCCCATGGATCAACGCTATGTTTGGAGGAGGAAGAACAAGGCCTATGATGAAAAGAACACCTTGCCTACTGTGAAGCATGGTGGAGGGTCAATCATGCTTTGGGGCTGTTTTGCTTCTGCAGGTACAGGGAAGCTTCAGCGTGTGCAAGGTACCATGAATTCTCTTCAGTACCAGGAGATATTGGATGGAAACGTGATGCAGTCCGTCACACACCTGAGGCTTGGGAGACGTTGGACCTTTCAACAGGACAATGATCCCAAGCATACCTCCAAGTCCACTAGAGCATGGTTGCAGAGGAAAGGCTGGAACATTTTGGAGTGGCCATCGCAGTCACCAGACTTAAATCCGATTGAGAACCTCTGGTGGGACTTAAAGAAAGCAGTTGCAGTGCGCAAGCCTAAGAATGTGACTGAACTGGAGGCCTTTGCCCATGAAGAATGGGCGAAGATACCCGTAGATCGCTGCAAGACACTTGTGTCAAGCTATGCTTCACGTTTAAAAGCTGTTATAACTGTAAAAGGATGCTGTACTAAGTACTAAGATTGAATGTCACTTGGGGGTTGAATAAAACTGATAATGCTGTGAGCACAGAAAAGACATTTGTGGTTATTTCATTATAACTGTTATGTTATATTTGTCTGACCTACAAGTGCCTCTTTAATGTAAATGTAAGCAAGATGACTGAATGATCAAAAGCAATGTCAAACTGGCCAAAACACTCAATTTCAGTGGGGGTTGAATAATTTTGGCCACAACTGTAAATGTTTTTGAAACCATTATATTGATAGATTTAGTCCCACTTTATGATTTACTGCTGCTCAGGGGCTCTGGGCTTCAGCAAAATGGTAGCCTCCAGCAAGAAGAAACAGGAGCAATGCTGGAGGCAATTTACAGACCACACTGATTTTGGTAGCATAATTATATTAATGAGGAATGTATGTTTCTTGATAAAGAGCATTGTTTTTTTTATCAAGTTGTTATGAGTAAAGTTCTTTTTTAAGTGAACATGTACAGAGAGAAATATGGGGCTATGATTGCTGACTTTGTTCCAAAAATAGTAGCTATCTGGCTGTCCCTGGCTTCAATCATTTTGAGTCACTAAGATAGTGTAAGATAGTGGTGCAATTTTCTTTTCTGCAGCCAGCAACTGACTGTGTTGATGGAGAAATTCCTCCCGCTGAGCTATTGTGTTCTCCCAGGGCATGGGGAGCCATGCAGCCGCTGTGTCCCAATAGACATCAATGGGACTGCCTGCAGGGGGATGCACGGAACACCTGTGCATCCTCACACAGGTAAACATGGCCCTGCACAGGCATATGGTATTATACGCCTAGTATGAACAAGATTCAAACATTACTGTACATTAAAAAATTAAAGAATTAAAGCAGAGAACTTGAGTTGGGACTAATAGGAACCAATTAGATTTTATCCTGTATTCCTTTATTTTGGGGACACTTTTTAAACAAGAATTATGATCGCTTAGGATGCAGCTTCAGTAATGTCCTATTTTGCTACTCTTCAGTTTTAATTGATCCAAATTATAACTTCCTATGATAATAAGTTATGGCTTCAAGTGTACCTATAGTCCAATATTTTATTCAGTTTGATATGCATAGAGTAGGCAAGGTGTAGAACAGGGGTTGGAAACTTACCATGATCTAACTGTTGATTGTGGCCATGTTAGGGCATGGAAGGTTTTGAAAGACATTTTCGAGCCCAGTTTCCCTAAGGTTGAGAACCACCGTACTCATTATAGCATGCACAGGGTTTCAAATTGAATCAGTCTCTGTATTTAACCATTTTATTTTTTTTCCAATGGAAAATTTGATTACAGTTGCAAGAAAAAGTATGTGAACGTGGCGTTTTGCATGAATTGGGCATAAAATGTGCTCTGAACGTCATCTAAGTCACAACAATAGAAGAACACAGTCTGCTGAACATAATACTACACAAACATTAGATGTTGCCATGGTTTAATTGCACATAACATGTAAACATTCACAGTGCAGGGAGGAAAAAGTATGTGAACCTTTGGACTTAATAACTGGTTGACCCTTCTTTGGCAGCAATAACCTCAACCAAACGTTTCCTGTAGTTGCAGATCAGACCTGCACAACGATCTGGAGTAATTTTGGACCACTCCTCTTCACAAAACTTTTTCAGTGTAGCAATATTCTTGGGATGTCTGGTGTGAATCGCTCTCTTAATCCCAAGGGGTTCACATACTTTTTCTTGCAACTGTACCTCATAAGAGAACATTGTCCAAGCTGGGGAAAAAAGACACACCATTTTCTGGTGGCTCTTTCGTTCTCTTAGGAGATCTCCCTAATTATGGTCTACATGAGAGATCTTTAAAAAAAACCTTGCTATACTCTTCACGATATATAGAAATGAGGAAACATAATTGTCGCCCCAGAGTAAGTGAAAGGAAGTAAAGGTTAAACTCAGAGCCCTGGAGATTCCAGGTGCCAATGTAATCATCTGGTGCTGGCAGGCAGCATGTGAAGGAGACTATCCCACTGGGAAGATTGTATCATCTCTCTTGTGCTGCTGGGTTCCCCCCGGCAACACTGCTAGACAACCACATTTCTTGCGGGAAAAAAATACTTGTCATCCCAAAGGTCAGCGAGTGATAAAACATTGCTTTAATCTTCTGCAGGACTTCTAACATTTTATGTACAGGCAGAGCTTTCATTAATGCCGGCCTCTGATGTGAAATCATTACAGCTTTGTCTGGACAAAAAAATAATACTGCTCTATGTAATCTTCATTTATGAACGACATAGTTAAACCTAAATCATTTCGGCTGTTTCTTTGTAGTTGGACCCATTATAAGAACTTGAATCAGAACTGACACCGCGCATAGCCACTTGACCTCGGGAAGATTTACCCTCTTTCATGACCAGGCAATTCTTTGCTATACGGCGCTGCGCTAATTTAACTGACAATTGCGCGGTCATGCAACACTGTACTCAAATGAAACTTCTATCATTTTTTTCACACATAGAGCTTTCTTTTGGTGGTATTTGATCACCACTGGGTTTTTTAATTTTTTGCGCTATAAATGAAAAAAGACCAAAAATGAACATTTTTTTTACTGTCTGCTATAAAACATATCCAATAAAAAATAAAAAAAAATTAATTTCTTCATAAACTTCCAGCAGAGGTAGTGAGCCAGTCAACAGTAAAAAGCTTGGGATAAGTATTGATCTATACTCAGACAAAAAAGTTATACAAAAAAAAAACCCCAACCGCCCCTCAAAAGAAACAAAACAAAAAAAAAACACCCCCCCCCCCTATAAAAAAATGACAAAAAAGACACATGCAAAAAATGGGCAGACTCGATGAACCACTCAGTCTTTTTCTGCCGTCACTTTTTTATTTTTCTGTGTTTCACTGTGTACTGTGTGGTGTTTTACTAGGGGATGTGTTGGTTTTTATCTCCCTGCTTTGCAGGGAGATAAAAACTGGCACATCACCGCTTACAGGAGAGAGATCTGTGTTGTTTACATTCACAGATCTCTCTCCTGTCATTTGATCTGCTGATCGCTGGGACCCAATGATTGACATGTACAGAAGCCAATGACAGTGCAGGTAGGAGAACGCACCTGCATACACTCGTCCAGTACCCGGAAATGCAGAATCACTCACATATACTGTATATACGCGATTGTTCACAGAGCGGCAACTCTGTAGCAGTAAAACTGCTATAGGGCAGTTGGCAAGGGGATAACTTATGGTCTTAGTACACAGAACAAAAGTGCAAAAATTTTGGTAACCCTTGCCAGCCAGCCCAAATGCATATTTACTTTTCATTTGTATCACCAAAGGGGGTAGCACAGTGGCTTAATTATGTCTTGCATCAATGGTATCCTTGGTTCGAATCTCAGCCAGTACACTGTCTGCATGGAGTTTGCATTGGTTTCCTCCAATACACAAAAGAGATGCTAATTAACTCTTGGTTAAGTTGACCCAAGTGTGTGTATAAATTGATAATGTGTATGTATTAACAAGCCTGAGCAGCTGGGAAGGATTGAGAAAGACCTGACAACCAACTTGTAAAAAATTCAAGAAAATTCTATGGAAAAGGGCTCTCAAGTGTATCAGACACAGTACCCAGAGCTGGACCGTAGAATTGCCAGGAGTCAGATAGAAGTGAACACATGTATACGTATATAACAGCAATGACTATTTAACATTATGTGTATCACAAATATAGAGTTACTTTTCAATAAAAGGAATTTTTACAAGTTTTCATGAAGTCTTTATTTGGTGCCCAAAATAATCTTGCAAGCTGAAGTGAGATTTTAGAGGCAAGTGGAAAAATAGTCCTGGACCCGAAAGGTTATTTTATTGGTATTGCTATCTTAAAGTATTGATGTTGATGTAAATAATCTGTGTCCCAGGAAGGTGGCTTCTACACCCCAGAGGATCTCCATGGTCTGCTTGGCTTGTAGTGTTATGTAAAAATGGAAATTGAAGCACCATTGCTAAGAGGTCCAGATACAACTTTATTCCAGTAAATGTCAGAAGGACATTTCAAACAGTAGCCAATGCCTTTTGGGGACCCAAAAATGTCCCCTTCATCAGTGCTTGATTGAATACAATCTGAAGTGCACAGAAACTGTTATTTTTTTGGCAGCCTTTTTGGATCCCCGAAACTGGGTGGGATATTTGACAAGGGATTGCGGTAGAAGGGGTAATGGGGAGGTGGAGTTGTATATATAAGGAGGATAGGTAGAGATGGGTACACATCAGAGAGATGAAAAAAATTCCATTTCAAGTTTTGCTAGGAGACAAGCTAAGAGTGATTCTAAAGGCTTATTAATTTATTTTTTTTAAATAACAAACATCATACTTACGTGCTGCGTGCAGTGGTTTTGCAGAGACCAGCCCATATCCCCCAGATTTCCTGCCGGCGCTCCTAGCCCCTCCCTCCTGTTGGGTGCTCCCACAGCAAATAGCTTGCTATGGGGGGCACCCGATGCTCCATTTGTCCATTCACACACTGAGCCGTGACTCGGCCCCACCCCACCCTTTTCTCATTGGCTCGCTGGCTGTAATTGACAACAGTGGGAGCCAATGGCTCCTGCTTCTGTCTCAGCTAATGAGGAGAGGGAGTCCCAGGATAGCTGGGACTCCATCATCCCTGGATCGAGAGGGGGCTTAGGTGGGTATGAGGGGGGGCTGGGGGGATGCTGCGCAGAGACGTTTTTATTACCTTCATGCATAGAATGCATGAATGTAAAAAACCTTGAGCCTTTGCAACCACTTGAAGGTATGAAACAAATTTGTATAGGACATTCAGAGCGATGTAAATAGTAGGCTGTGTAACCCCAGATATCGCATTGGCATAGAATCCATTGACCGAGGCTAAACTCATCTTTTACTGGTCTGACAAAATAAACTGAAATATAATTGCTTGCTATAGGGTTCTGCACATCATTGTAGTGTTTTAGGGTGGCCACACATTGAGACAGATGGCTCATTGAGAACAACTTCAAGTGACACACCTGCAAACGATGCATGCACTACCAGGAGTCAGAATCTCCCAATAAACATTAGCAGTGCCATTATATTTATATATTTGTCCTTTCCCCCAAATTATTAGGGCCCACTTCTTCATCACATTCCATATACTGTATGTATATTCTGGAGGTTGCCATTACATGACTCTAAGCTAAGCTAGAGCCAAGCTAGAGAAGACCTGTACAACATCACACACAGTGACATGCTTGACAGTTGGCATTGGAGCCCCAGCTATGACGGGTAACATCTGTCTTAACAAGTTCTTGTGAAGAGAATCTCTTTCAAGATGGTATGTATATCAGTTGTGGAACTGATGAAAATGTCCATATATTTTGGTTTTGTACCTCTCTCCTTTGACATAACTTAATTGAGAACTAAAGCCTGTGTTTTTTTCTCTCTAGTTGTGAGAAATGGCCACACAGATTTCCATTAGCCGAATACCATAGATAAGGGAACATGCTCTAGGAGGAGCATTTAGCCCATGGCCTCCATTGGTCAAATAATGGGGAAACTGCACAGGGCTGCAAATTCTGACCCTGATATGCCTCAGCAGTCCATTGACTGGTTTAAATTGTCGCCTGATGTTGTCCTTGAATTTGAAAATAATTGGCCAGTTTTCTCCTTGCCCACCATATTCTGTATGGGCATTATTGTAAGAGGTTCAGATACAACTTTATTCCAGTAAATGTCAGAAGGACATTCTAATGAGTAGCCAATGCCTTTTGGGGACCCAAAAATGTCCCCTTCACCAGGGTTTGATTGAACACAATGTGAATGGACAGGAAGTGCACAGAAACTAAATGTTACTTTTTGGAGCCCCGAAACAGGGTAGGATTTTTTACAAGGGATTGGGGTAGAAGGGGTAATAGGGAGGTGGAGTTGAATATTTAAGGAGGATAGATAGAGATGGGTACACATCAGGGAGGTGAAAAAAATTCCCATTTCAAGTTCTGCTAGGAGAAATAACTAATGTCATACTTACGTGCTGTGTGCAGTGGTTTTCCACAGAGCAGCCCAGATCCTCCTCTTCTCGGGTTCCCCCGCCGGCGCTCCTAGCCCCTCCCTCCTGTTGGGTCCTTCCACAGCAAACAGCTTGCTATAGGGGGCACCCAATGCTCCGTGTGTCCATTCACAGACTGAGCCGTGGCTTGGCCCCACCCCCCCTTCTCATTGGCTCACTGGCTGTGATTGACAACAGTGGGAGCCAACGGCTCCTGCTTCTGTCTCAGCCAATGAGGAGAGGGAGTCGCAGGATGAATTGCGTTCATAACTGTGAAGTGTGTGCACACTCCATGACAGATAGAGACAAGCCATGAAATACTAGAGCAGATAATAAGGGAAAGGAATGTGGGTTACTGGGTTTACTAAACAAAAAGGAAAAAACTGTGTTGACCGTTAAAGTAAATCTGCCGTAACATAGGTGATATACACCAAACATGTTTAAAAAATATGGATATGCACCTTTAGAACCAGTTCACACTACATGCCTTTCAGTTGCTTTTTTTCCGCATCCAAAACATGCAGAAGGTAGGTTATATGGTTGTCAATGTCATAGTTCACATCAGTGCTTGCAGTTCCAGTGCGTTCCAGTTGCAGAAAAAAAGCAGAACATGCTGCCTTTTTTCAGCATAGAACTGTACTGGATTGCGGTAAAACACATAAAAAATGCACCAATACACACTGAAACGCACCAAAAATGCACTTTAAATTGAAGAAAAAGAGAGGGGAAAAAATGAACTGGAATGCATAAAAAACACACTAGAAAGCGTAAAAAAATGCACCAAAAACGTGCGTGCAAAAAACTGCATTTCTATAGTGTGAACCGTCCCTTAATGAATGAAAAGCAAACAGTAGACCCAGATATAGGTTGGAAACTGAAATTATCTCAGCCTCCCATTTTGTCAGGCTGCTCTAAACAGAATGAATAAAGATGGGGCGGGGAGGGAATAAGCACAGTAAAATGGCGCACGTTTTACCCTGACACTGCACAACTTTATAACTACCGATTTCAAGCTGGTTTTGTGCCACAAAACAATTTCCAGTGAATTTATCCAAAGGAGCCCTTGATTATCGCAGGGCAAAAGACCTTTAAGGCCTTCAAATATTGGGCCTCACGATGAAGGCACCAGAAGATAAGTTAGATACTGAGACTGCCACAGTTAACCAGAACGTGAACAGCACTGGAAAGTTCCAGACACAATTACTTTAAAGCGGAGTTCCACTCAAAAGTGGAAGCTCTGCTTATTTGCCTCCTTCCCCCTTCCACAGCCATATTTGGCACCTTTAGGGGGGAGGAGGAGCGAGTACCTGGTTTTGACAGGTAACCGCTCCCACTTCTGGCTCAGTTCGCCGCGGCAAAGTGACCTGGAAGTTCGGACCCCTCCATGCTCCCGCAGTCTCCTGGGAACTTTCACAGGTCCCAGGAGACTGCCGGACCAATCAGGTCTCAGGCAGACTGCAAGCTATTTTGAACAATTTTAAATCAGAGGAAACTCTGTCCCCACTGACAAAGCAGGCCACATCAAGTTTTCCCATTAGCACAGAATGCAGAAGGCCTGCTTCTAGATTATAACCCTTGTTGGGACAGACAGTGTTCAAATCTAGATTACAACTGATAATAAAATCTGCCAGCACAGTACAGACTGGGTTAATTATGGTAAACATCAACTTTCCAGCCCCCTCTACATAGCAGAGGAAAAGTCCAGTTTAAGCAGCATTTTTTTTTTAAGTTATCCTATGTTAATGAGAACATGTAACAAATGTAAAATAGGTGTTATCCCAATTTGGCTGCACAAGTGGAAATACACTTTAAGATTTTTTGTATTCTCAAGAAAAAACTAATATGAACACAGTTACAATATCCCACCGGTAATGGGATTATCTCTCTAACTCAATGCGTTTTCCGGACTCAAGTTCCACTTTTTTAGTGTGGATGAGATGTAAAGTCTATAAAAAGTCAAAAAAGTTCACATTACAATAAAACAATATCTCAAAAATGAGGATACGAAGTCTTAACACCACAAGCAAAAAAGTCAAAGGTTACAATAAAACACACTTAAAGTGGATTTCCACCTGAAAAAAAAATAAAAGTCATCAGCTTAAAAAATTTAGCTGTTTACTCTTAAAGTCAGCCACTTACCTGTCCCATGAATGGCCCCGTAGTCTTCTGGGACCTGTCACGTGTCCCAGAAGACTACAAGGAGGGAGGGGGGTAGGGGACAAATTCTGCTTCAGCGGTCGCAGCAGAAGTGGGAGCGGGTACCTGTCAAATTTTGGGTACCCCCCCCCCCACTCCCCAACGGTGCTAATCCTTAATGGGGAGTGGAGAACAAAGGCTTAAAGTGGAACTTCCCCTTTTGGGTGGAGCTCCACTTTAATAATGTTACTAAACGCGCTGAGGTGCCAGAATATTTAGACTGTAGTCTGAGTTTCGACTCTTTTTCAGAATTTAGCTAAAAAAAAATTGCTCAGGGAGATTACAATGAAAATATCAGTGTATAAATTGTTTTCCCCCATTGACTGTGGTGGCAGACAGGACTTGTAGTACAATCTTTCACAGAATTCTGTGAATGAATGGTACATCTGTCTGGGTGGAGCCCCACACAGCCGCATTGTTTTTAAACTGTGACAGCGGGAGCGGGGAGAAGATCCCCTGCCTGCTGTCACAGTGGAGATCGGGGGGTGCGGGGCTGCTGCATTAGTAACATGTTACATGTTACACCCTAAATACAGGTGTAACATGTTGGTGAACTTATCCTTTAACGACACAAGCTTAAAATATCTTCAGTAAATTGTAATTAAAATGAAAAACTAAAATATTGTGAATGCATTAGGAAATAGAGGCGCATGGAACATGTAATCATTACATACATTAAAAGTCCAACGTAGAAATAGATGTAATAAGTCCAAGCACTCTGGGCAGGCTGTAGTTGTAGAGCAGAAACCAACTCTATGTAGAAAGACACAAGCCAAGAGAAAACACTGCCTCTAAGTGCAGACTTCTAAAAAACTTTAATAGTAGATAAGTTAGGCAACTCACATTTGAGAAAATTATAGCAGGCTCATCAGTAAAGCGGGTAACCGGGCTGCCTGTCCACCATCGTGGGATCTCAAGCTGATGGCAGAATTTACAGAGGAGCCCTATAAGGGTACAAAGGATGTGAATAACAATAAAGAGGAGTGGCATAAGAAAAACTAAAATGAGGGAGAGACTGAAATAATGGAATTATTATATAAACAAAGATTATTATAAGTGAAATATATGTACAGTGAGGAACAGAAGTATTTGAACACCCTGCGATTTTGCAAGTTCTCCCCTTAGAAATCATGGAGGGGTCTGAAATTCACATTGTAGGTGCATTCCCACTCTGAGAGACAGAATTAAAAAAAAAATTCAGGAAATCACATTGTATGATTTTTAAAGAATTTATTTGTCTTGCACTGCTGAACATAAGTATTTGAACACCTAAGAAACAGCAAGAATTCTGGCTCTCAAAGACCAGTTACTGTGCCTTTAAAAAGTCCACCTCTACTCCACTCATTAATCTAACTTAGTAGCACCTGTCTGAGCTCTTTAACCACTTCCAGACCGGACACTTTTACCCCCTTCCTGACCAGGGCAATTTTCAGCTTTTAGCACTATCACACTTTGAATGACAATTGCGCGGTCATGCAACACTGTACCCAAATGAATTTTTTACCATTTTTTTGAGACAGATAAAGCTTTATTTTGGTGGTATTTATTCACCACTGGGATTTGTATTTTTTTTGCTATGTAAATGAAATGTCCAAAAATTTTGAAAAAAAGTGTTTTTTTATAAAATTTTGCAAATAAATATTATTTCATCATAAATCTTAGCCGAAATTTATTCCGTTATCTTTTTAGTAAAAAAAAAAAAATCCAAATTAGTTTATAAGCAAAAATTATAATTTTTTTTTACATTTTTATTTTATTTTTTTATATTATTATTTTTTATTTTTATTTTTTTTTTTACATACTGTCACCCTAGCAGTACAGTGTCACCATGGTGACACTGTACTACTTGTGGGGGGTGATGAAGATTTTTTTTTTTTTTTACACTGATTGCTTTTACACCCATATAGGATGTAAAAGCAATCATTTCTCTTTCTCTCTGTGTGCATTCTTGCACTCATTGAGAAGTACTGAGTGAGCTGTGATTGGTCACAGCTTGTCACATGGTACAAGGCTTTTGTGAATAGCCTTGTACCATGTGACCTCTGTGATCATTCACAGATTTCACACGTAGTAAGCAATGATGTCAGAAGTGGCATCTTGCTTACTACTTTGCATGTGATCACTGATTGGCCAATCAGTGATCACATGATCGGGACCTCGTACAGAGGTCCTGTCCGACGATCGGTGTTTCACTGTGTCCGGAGGACACAGCGGGCACTGGATTGCGGTGCTGCGCGCTCCCAGGGAGCGCACACAAGCAGGGTGCGGGGAGGCCATTTATAGACGGCCATCCGACCCTGCAGTGCCACCGTCTGGCCGTTTATAAACAACGGCCGGACGGGAGGTGGTTAAAGACACCTGTCCACCCCGCAGTCAGACAGAGGCCAACTACTACCATGGGCAACATCAAAGAGCTGTCAAAAGACACCAGAGACAAAATTGTGGACCTCCACAAGGCTGGAAAGGGCTACGGGGCAATTGCCAAGCAGCTTGGTGAAAATAGATCACCTGTTGGAGCAATTGTTAGAAAATGGAAGAGGCTAAAGACGACTGTCAGTCTCCCTCGGACTGGGGCTCCATGCAAGATCTCACCTCGTGGGGTATCACTGATGATAAGAAAGGTAAGGAATCAGCCCAGAACTACAAGGGAGAAGCTGGTCAATGACATGAAGAGAGCTGGGACCACAGTTTCAAAGGTCACTGTCGGTAGAACACTACGCCGTCATGATTTCAAATCATGCATTGCACAGAAGGTTCCCCTGCTCAAGTCATCACATGTCCAGGCCCGTCTGAAGTTTGCCAATGACCATCTGGATGATCCAGAGGAGGCATGGGAGAAAGTCATGTAGTCAGATGAGACTAAAGTAGAACTTTTTGGTCTAAACTTCACTCATCGTGTTTGGAGGAAAAAGAAGGATGAGTTTCAGAGTTTCATCCCAAGAACACCATCCCTACTGTGAAGCATGGGGGTGGTAACATCATGCTTTGGAGGTGATTTTGTGCGACGGGGACAGGACGACTGCACTGTATTAAGGAGAGGATGAATGGGGCCATTTATTGTGAGATTTTGAGCAACAACCTCCTTCCCTCAATCAGAGCATTAAAGATGGGTCGTGGCTGGGTCTTCCAACATGACAACAACCCGAAGCACACAGCCAGGATAACCAAGGAGTGGCTCCGAAAGAAGCATATCAAGGTTCTGGCGTGGCCTAGCCAGTCTCCAGACCTAAATCCAATAGAACATCTTTGGAGGGAGCTGAAACTCCGTGTTGCTCAGCAACAGCCCCGAAACCTGACACATCTGTGTGGAGGAGATCTGTGTGGAGGAGTGGGCCAAAATCCCTGTTGCAGTGTGTGCAAACCTGGTCAAGAACTACAGGAAACGTTTGACCTCTGGAATTGGAAACAAAGGCTTCTGTACCAAATATTAACACTGATTTTCTCAGGTGTTCAAATACTTATGTTCAGCAGTGCAAGACAAATACATTCTTTAAAAATAATACAATGTGATTTCCTGAATTTTTTTTTTAATTCTGTCTCTCAGAGTGGGAATTCACCTACAATGTGAATTTCAGACCCCTCCATGATTTCTAAGTGAGAGAACTTGCAAAATCGCAGGGTGTTCAAATACTTCTGTATATAAAACAGAAGGGATATCCGCTTGCTGCACAATACAGTGATAAAACATATAGATCAAAAGATATATATATATATATATATATATATATATATATACACACTGTACATATGTATTGTATCTTATAGTATGGTGGCAATCTCTTGTTCCTTGTTGAGGTCTGCAGGCGACAAGGTGTCCAAGGCATAGATCCAAGTTCCCCTTTGGTAGAGCCTATGGAAGCACTCCGCACCAGGGACTTCAATAGGCTCTGCCAAAGGGAGACCTATTGGATCTATGCCTTGGACACCTTGTCCTCTGTATGCTTCAATGAGGAACTAGATATTGCCACCATAATATAAGATACTGTACAATACTTACCACCCATTTTATAAAGATTAAAGTATTTCTTCAAATTAATACAATATTGCTATCTATGAGTATGTCACATTTGTTCTAACATTTCACATTCATCTTTCTGACAACATTATTATCCTTGTCCACAGGTATCTCATCCCCTTTTAATGGGTGGTCTGCAAACCTATACATTTTCGTAGGTGGTCTATCCTAGTAAGTACTCCATGTGGTTGATAAAGTTTTTAAGGTTATTCAGGTCCACTATGTATAAATATATGTATGCTTCTTTTTATATACAGTATAGTGTATGTACCTTTGTTGCAATCTTTGGTCATGTTTTGCTCTATCATCCACGTCCAGGGAGATTAGCTACAGTGCCATGGGCTGTAAACTTCATGACAATGTTGTGCACAATGGACACAGGAACATTAAGATATGTTAATTGATACAGGTGATTTTAATTACAAATTACAGGAGCATCACAAGCTTGGAATGCAATTATTTCTTACAATTTTGAGAAGGTGCCAATAATTTTGTCCATTCCATTTTTGGGGTTTTGTTTAGAATGTGTCATATTTGGCTTTTTGTTTCTCCACTTTTTTGTATCATACCAATACAAACAAAAGAAATAAATATGAGAATTCCTAAACATTTGTAATTGCAACAATTTGAAAAGCAGGGGTGCTAATATTTTTGGTCATGACTGTATATGCATGTATATACATATACATGTACTCCTTTATACCATATTATGATCATCTGTAGCTGGTATATATCTGTCTTTTAATCTATGTTTTATCACTGTATCATGCAGCAGACGGACATCATGTCCTTTTATAATATCCATTCTGTTTTATATATACATATACAGGGGTTGAACAAAAATTTAGAAGCACTGCATGATTTGGAGGTGCAAAAATAACAACATGTTTCTCATTGAAAGCGGAAGTAATGTAACACTCTTTTGCTTCCGCTCTGTGATGAGACACCTAGCTAACAAGTGAGAAGCCTCACTTTTGTCATTCACTGCGTGTACTGCTAGTAATATGGAGTCATGTCAGAGCTTACTGAGCTTCAAAGAGGGCAAATTGTTGGTGTCGCTTAGCTGGTGCCTCTGTGACTGAAGTTGCCAATTTATTTTCCAAGTCGTGGGGTACAGTATCAAAGATTATGATGGCATATACAGTTTCTAGGAAAGCATTGTCTAATAAGCATAAGCGCAGTCGACAGGGTCAACTGACTGAAAGAGACAAAAGGACATTAACCCCAAATAAGAAAATAACTGCTGAAAAAGTGACTGCAAAGCTCAATCTCAGTCTTCCAAAGCCCGTGTCCACAAAAACTGTGTGGATGGAACTCCATAAGCAAAACATTCACGGGTGAGCTGCAATTGCCACACCACTAGTGACCGATATTAATGCTCAGAAGAGGAGAGAGTGGTGCAATACCCATAAATTATGGACTATCGATCGACTGTAATATTGTCTGATGAATCGAGCTTCACACTGTTCCCAACCACTGGACGTGTTTGTGTGTGGCAAACACCATCCCAAGCTTACGTAGTCATGGTTTGGGCAGCCATATCTTTGTATTCTACAAGCCCCATCATCGCCTTTAAAGGTAGAGTCACTGCCAGTGACTATGTACAAATTTTGGTCGACCATGTGCACCCCATGGTGCAGACATTGCTTCCCGAAGGCAGCGACATTTACCAACATGATAATGCTCTTATTCAAACAGCTGGTGTTGTCAAATCATGGTTTGACGAGCATGTAAAGTCCCACACCTTGAGTGCTGCAGAGCCACTATGGTCAATTGTGTAGAACAAGGTCTGGTTCGTTTTCCACCTCCAGCATCTCTGAGAGAACTGGGACGATTTTTGCATGAAGAGTGTTATGAGCTTCCATTATCCACCATCCAAGACTTATATTTATCAATTCTTAGGAGAATTCAGGCTGTCTTGGATGTCAAAGGCGGTCCAACACCATATTAGGTAACAATTTTGTTCTTTTACCTGGTGTTTCCATATTTTTGTCCAACCCCTATATTTGATTTATAATAATCTTTGTTTATATAATAATTCTGCTATATCATATTTTACTGTGTATTTACAGTTTAGATTGTATGTACAAATCATTCTGCATTGTGATTTCAGTTATTCTTCTTTTTCTTTTCTTATGCCACTTCTCCTTATTGTTATTCACACCCTTTGCTCCCCCTGTAAGGCTTCATGTAAATCTAGCCATTGAGAAAGGAGTGCTCAAGCCTGTTGTGGACCTCATGCATGCTCAGAAACGCGTTGCATTTGGGTGACGTTATGACGCTGGATGCTGTGGTTCACGGCTGCGCTCCAAGCAGGCTTCACAGACCAGCAGAGGTTCCAGCCAGCTTCCTCATCCACACAGGCCCTACTACTATACTGCAGCGTCATCCCGCGACAGTGGACAGGCAGTCCGGTTACCTACTTTACTGATAAGCCTGTTTAAATTTACTCAAATGTGATTTCCCTTTCTTATTTACTATTAAAGTTTTTGAGAAGTGTGCACTTAGAGGCACTGTTTTCTCTTGGCTTGTGTAAAAAATTGTGGACAGGCAGGGTATTTATTAAAGAAAAGACATGCAATGCCTCTTCTGCAATAAAGTATACTTACCTGTCTATTTGCAATCCTCTGCGGAATGTACACTGAGCTGTGTATGGCATTGTGCTGGGTTGACTTCACTCCTGCACATGCCATCATCCCGTGCCAACCAATCGAAGCAGCTGAAGACCGGCAACTGGAAGAAACAAGAGAGAGGACACTGGCACCAGCAATGGATATCACAGGTGATGGACCATTGAGATTAAAGTAAGTACAGTATGTGTGTCTTTAGTTCCACTTTAAGAAGGATTCCACATGGCCATGCAACAGGAGACAGATGATGGAGGTGTCTTAGCTTTTTTCCTACTCCACTAGCATATGGTTATGCCAATACTTTAACAGCAGAACGAGGGTGATTTTTCCAGAACGTTAGGGTGGCATCCAGATGGTCCCCAAACTATCCATATATAGTAGGAGCCTTTCTCTGCACTAAACCTAACTGTCCCTGACAAGTCGGGTTTCTCTCTCTACATACATATATATCCCCTCTGGGTTCAAGATGGCCACCGAAATCTTAGAAGAACATGTGTCCAATCAGAATAGGGCTCTCCCAAGATGGCCACCAGGTGTCCTGTACAGAGGACATACCAGTCCTCTAATAGGCTTCCCTGGCGGCAGAAGTAGGCAACAGCATTCACATGACTGCTGTGTTTTTTCCCAAAAACAGAAGTGAGTCAGCAATCTGACAGCCACTGTCTCACTCCTATGCCTTGCTCACCCGACAGAGTGGAACCACTGCTCTCCAGTTTTGTCAGCGGCAGCTGAATAAGCAGCACCTTCCTCCAAACATTGTCTCCCTTAGACAGGAAGTGTGCTATGACTACAAAACCCCTTTTTCGTCTTCATAACATGGGGAGGGGTGTTCTGTAATCCAGATAGAAAGCTGGTAACAACCCTAACTTCTAACAGCAAAGGCAGAATGTACATGATGTTAACAACTTCTGAGATTTCTGGCATAGACAATGTTTTTTTCTTTTGCAATCACAGAACAGTTATACCTAAATACTTTCAATGATACACTATATTGCCAAAAGTATTGGGACACCACTCCAGATCATTGAATTCAGGTGTTCCAATCACCTCCATGGCCACAGGTGAATAAAATCAAGCACATAGGCAGGCAGACTGCTTCTACAAACATTTGTGAAAGAATGGGTCGCTCTCAGGAGCTCAGTGAATTCAAGCGTGGTACCGTGATAGGGTGCAACCTGTGCAATAAGTTCATCCATGAAATTTCATTGCTACTAAAAATTCCACCATCAACTGTTAGTGGCATTATAACAAAGTGGAAGCAACTGGGAACAACAGCAACTCAGTCACAAAGTGGTAAGTCATGTAAAATGACAGAGCGCGGTCAGCGCATGCAGAAGTGCACAGTGTGCAGAAGTCGCCAACTGTCTGCAGAGTAAATAGCTAAAGACCTCCAAACGTTGTGTGGCCTTCAGATTAGCACAACCACAGTGCATAGAGAGCTTCATGGAATGGGTTTCCATGGCCGAGCAGCTGCATCCAAGCCTTACATCACCAAGTGCAATGCAAAGCGTTGGATACAGTGGTGTAAAACACGCCGCCACTGGACTCTACAGCAGTGGAGACGTGTTCTCTGGAGTGATGATCCAATAGGCATGTCTGGGTTTGTGGTTTCCAGGAGAACGGTACTTGCCTGACTGCATTGTGCCAAGTGTAAAGTTTGGTGGAGGAGGGATTATGGTGTGGGGTTGTTTTTCAGGGGTTGGCCTTCGCCCCTTAGTTCCAGTGAAGGGAACTCCTAAGGCACCAGCATACCAAGACATTTTGGACAATTTCATGCTTCCAACTTTGTGGGAACAGTTTGGGGACCAGTGCACAAAACAAGGTCCATATAGAGTCAATAAAGATATGGATGAGCAAGTTTGGGGTGGAGGAACTTGACTGGCCTGCACAGAGTCCTGACCTCCACCCGATAGAACACCTTTGGGAAGAACTAGAGCAGAGACTGCAAGCCAGGCCTTCTCGTCCAACATCAGTGCCTGGCCTCACAAATGTGCTTCTGGAAGAATGGTCCAACATTCCCATAGACACCCTCCTAAACCTTGTGGACGGCCTTCTCAGAAGAATTGAAGCTGTTATAGCTGCAAAGGGTGGGCCAACTCAATATTGAACCCTACGGACTAAGACTCGGATGCCATTAACATTCATGTGCATGTAAAGGCAGGCGTCCCAATACTTTTGGCAACACAGTGTATATTTAATAGAACAACATGAAAAAAACAGAAGACGTTTACTGTTTAAGTTTACATACACTTTAAATAAAAGAAATGATATTGTAAGTATGCCACTTTTATCAATGCATTCACAAAATGGTAGAATTGAACTTTTTGCTTATTTTTTTACTAGCCTTTTTCTGTTAAAAAAAGAAACTCAGTAATAACAGTAACTTCTTCAATTTTCTTCTTCAATTTTCTCTTTTCACTTCTGTATAAAGTGCTGTTTATCTGTCATAAAAGTGACATGTTACAATCAATTACTATGACAGCCACTAATGGAAACTTCACTGCGAGTGACAAGCTTGCATGCTGAGATAATAGAGGCCCGACATATTGTTTGCAAACAAGAAAATGGTTAGTGATTATTTAAATATGGCAGCTTTAGCACAGACTAAATATGCTTAGCTAAAACATATATATGATGCACATCGTTTTATATAGGCTAGCAGAGGCAACAAGAGTGCTTTGGAAGTGTTCCAAGTGTTACGGCATATAAACGAAAGGATTTAACGTGGTTGTAAGCTTCTGAAATGAAAAATGAACAAAGTGGAACTTTATCCATAACAACTTGCTAAAAAATAATGTTCTTTAGCAAGGAACATACATTTCGCATTAATAATTATGCAACCAAAATTAGTTTATGCTGTAAATTGCCTTCAGCATTGCTCCTATTTCTTCTTACTAGAGGGTGCCATTTTGTTGAAGCCTAGAGCCCCTGAACAGCAGTAAATCATTAAGTGGAACTATACCCATCGATTTAATGGTTTAAAAAAAAAAAGTTACATTCCTGGAATGCCGGGATTGCTAACTGTCACACTAGCTTGTGTCCTCAACCAAACTATCAAACCATCAAATGGCTGGTCTCAAAGCTGAACTGATCACATGTGGTGCACCATGGCAGTTGCAGATCAAACAGAAGCAGCTTCCTTGGCTGTAAAAGATAGAAGGGATTAATTCCGATTTAAGGCTGTCAGCAGATCAGCCTCGACAAATTCGGCAGTGCCTAAAATGCCTAAATTTGGAGAGCAACTGAGCATGTGCAGAGCAGGGTGAGACAGTGTACTACTGGATTTTAAACAGTATAGACACTTATTGTTAATGTTTGACATAGCTATACTTCCAATAGGGGCCAGTCTGAAGTGATCTAGCAGGACTTAAAGCGGAACTTTACTCATAACAATTGATAAAAAGTAATGTTCTTTAGGAAGGAACATACATTTTACATTCCGATAATGATGCTACCAAAATTAGTGTGCGTATTGTAAATTGCCTCCAGCGTTGTTCCTGTTTCTCCTTGCTGGAGGCTGCCATTTTGTTGAAGCCCAGAGCCCTGAGCAGCAGTTAAAGCATAACTAAACCCCCCTATCCTTTTCAGCCAGGGAAGCTACCATCTGTTTGATCTGCAACTGCCATGGTGCTGCACATATGATCAGATATAACACCAGTCATTTGATGGTTAGACAGCTTGGTTTAGAGCACAAGCAAATGTGACAGTTAGCATTGCTAGCTTTCTGAGATTGTAACTGATTTTTGAAATTGTTAAATCAACAGGTTTAGTTCCGCTTTAATCTTTATACTGTCAGCAGACCGGCCTCTACAAATTCGGCACGGTGCCTAAAAATAGAGAGCAACTGAGCATGTGCAGAGCAGGGTGACCCAGTATATTACTGGATTTTTAACAATATAGGCACTTATTTGTAATGTTTTACATAGTTATACCTACAAAAGGGGTCAGCCTGAAGTGATCTAGCAAGACTTAATTTTCTGACTAAAGTTCCACTTTAAAGTGGTTCTCCAGTCATTTTAAAAAAATTAAAAGTCAGCAGCTATAAATAGTGTAGGTGCTGACTTTTAATTAATAATAGGACACTTACCAGTCCAAGGTTCCCGTGCTGTACTCACCCAGGCCAGTCCATCATGGGTCTTTGGGCCATTATCAGTTTGGAAAGCCAGATGTGAAGCTCAGGCTCCCCACTTTGCAAGCAGGAACTGCACTGTGCTGTGTGAATGGTCCCGCAGACTTCTGGGACCTGTGATGTGTCCCAGAAGGTTGCAGGCAGGGATGAGGGTGAACTTTCGGTGGATTCAGGTGATTCTAGTGGAACTGGGGAGCGGGTATCAAAACTAGGTACCTTCTCGTTTCCTTCCCCCCAAAAAAGATGTTCCAAAAGTAGAAGAGAAGAGCAAGGAAATGCAAAACTTCCATTTTTCTGTGAAGTTCCATTTTGAGTTTGGTCCAGACTTAAGTTTGGTCTCAAATGATTTGTGAAGGCTTGATAAGACTTTATAAAAGGTTGTCTAAGCCCAGGGGCGGACTGACAACTCATGGGGCCCCCGGGAAATAGGGGATCATGGGGCCCCTGTGTCCTTGCCCACACTCACAGCACACCCAAAAAAAGCCTATAAAAGGTACCAGGGGCATTTCATGGGGCCCCCTACTGACCCCGGGCCCTCGGGCAGTGCCCGAGTTCTCGAATGGTCAGTCCGCCCCTGTCTAAGCCCATCTACATTGGGATCTGCTCAGCCTGACTTCCCCAAGGGCTGGGCAAAGCATCTGATGTGGGTCCCAGAACCTAGTCCATTGTTTGCATGCTGCCCAGCAGAGCTTAGTGTGAGGCTGATGTCCTCCAGACGTCCGTTCAGGTTTGGAGCACACTGGGTTATACACTGTGGTAGTGAGTGTCAGGGACTCTGCAGGTCTTTAGTGCTGGAATTACCAGCTGCCAGTGACAGCTTTGCTGTAGTCCAGGGGCTGAATCAATCAGTTTCTGGGATGGCTAACATGCTATAGAGAGCTTGCTAAGAGCAATTTAACATGTCTTTGTGTTTAAAAAAGAAGTGTTGTGATGCTAATCCAGCCTTTCCCCCATCTACTGTACACCTGCAGTAAAATATTACTGCAAAAGGCATATATTGCTCACTTAACTGTCAAGGTCCTACCTTTTCCCTGAGGTTATGTTACTCCATGTGCTGGCGTCCATCTTGGATTCTGCTGTGCATGGTGGGAATCCTTTTATGCCTTCAGGTCTCTGAGGTCCATCCCCCAGAGGGGCGTGGCTGATGACATATAAGCCTGTGGCCCGCACATGCTCTTTGCACTTGTGTCTTGTGTCTTTGTGTTGCTATTACTCTGTTCTGACTCTCGTGACTCTCCTGGTATCTGATTCGGCTTGTGACTTGACTATTCTTTGTATTCTCCTTTGATCTGACCCTCTGTTGCTGAACCCGGCTTGTGACCTGTGATTCTCGTCTGCTGTCCTGTACTGTTTTGTCCTGTTGTTGTTGACCCCGGCCTGTCTGACTACTCTTTTGTCTCTTCCACCAGCTACACGCCATTGGCGGCGGCCATTACCGCAGCTGAGGTGTCTCGGGGGCCGCGACCTGGTTCCTGGCTGCGTCAAGTCCATCCCCACCATCAGGGGCCCTGGTGAAGGGCAGCCTGGGACTTAGACTCCGCGCCCTGAGGGACTTCGGTCTGTGGGTGGTGGTTGTCGTCAGCCAGTGCGTTACATTGTTAGGCCTGCCTGTCCGTTCCTCGGCTCCTGCCCTGACATTACACAAGTGCCATGAACCCTGACGGTGCAGGCACGCCTTCGCTCCCAACGCTAGTCGCCAGACTCGATCAACAGGATCACCTGTTGGATCAGTTCGCTCAGGCATTGCAAACTCTGCTTGCACGCACTGCACACCTTGCTCCTGGTGCTATTAGGCCGGTAGTCACTCCGGTGGTCTCTCCCGCTGCTTCTCCGCCTTTTGCGTCCACCACCTCGGCGGCTGCATCAGCGGCACCCAGAGGTATGACTGGTTCTGCCCCTCTTCCACAGCGCTTTAGGGGTGAGCCGAGTCAGTGTCGTGGGTTCCTCAACCAGGTGGGTATTTATTTTGAATTAATACCCAACGCCTTCCCGTCTGAGAAGTCAAAGGTTGGGTTCCTAATTTCACTACTCTCAGACAAGGCCTTGGCCTGGGCAAATCCCTTATGGGAGAGGAACGACCCGGTGATTCAAGATTTTTCCGGTTTTGTCGATGCCTTCCGTAGGGTATTCGACGTACCGGCTCGTTCCGCCTCGGCGGCCAAGCTGCTCATGACCATGCATCAGGGTTCACGGACCGTGGCCGAGTACGCCATAGAGTTTCGTACCCTGGCGGCAGAGGTCGGTTGGAACAATGAGGCTCTGGTGGCTGCGTTTTCCCATGGTCTTTCTGACACACTGAAGGACGAGATTGCAGCTAAGGAACTGCCTGTGGTGTTGGAGGAGCTCATCTCTTTCCTGATCCTGATTGACACCAGGCTCAGGGAGAGGCCTTCACTCAAGGAACACCTGCGGAGGCCTTCCAATCGACTGGCACCTGCGTTTTCTGTCCCACCCGTTCCTCCCTCTCCTCCCACGCCTCCTGGGGATAGATTGTCTGGTGGTGAGCCCATGCAGCTGGGGTTTGCGCGCCTTTCCGAGGGAGAGCGGGCCGCTCGGCGTCGGGAGGGTCGCTGCCTGTACTGTGGTCTTGGTGGGCACTTTCGGCAGTCCTGTCCTGTCCGTCCGGGAAACGCTCTCACCTGAGATCCTGTCGGGGACAGATCTTGGGTGGAGTCTCCTCGTCCCCGTAGTTATGCTTATTTGTGAGCTTGTTTATGGACAGCTCGTTTGCTGCCCAGCACTCCATTCCCCTGCAGGCTCGAGTTACCCCATTGGTTCTCGAGGCGATAGATGGCAGGCCCCTGCAACCACCGCAGGTTACCCACGAGACTGTGCCAGTGGAAGTAGCTATTGGGGCTGTTCACAGGGAGTTGGCCTGTTTCCAGGTGATTTCTTCTCCGCACTATTCGGTGGTTTTGGGGTATCCATGGCTCCAGATGCACAATCCAACCTTCAATTGGCAAACAGCCGAGATTCTCTCGTGGTCTCCACAGTGTGGGGCCGGGTGCATCCGTGGGCCGGTTAAGGTGTTGTGTGCCTCCTCGGACTCTGCGTTGCCCACTGATTATGGGGAGTACCAGGACGTGTTTGATAAGGTACGCGCTGGTGCCTTACCTGCTCATCGTCCTTACGACTGCGCCATATCCTTGCAACCCGGTGCCACTCCTCTGCGTGGCAGGGTGTATCCTCTCTCGGTTGCGGAGAATAAGGCCATGGAGGAGTACGTTGCGGATGCGCTTTCCCGGGGGCACATTCGTAAGTCTACTTCCCCAGCAGGAGCGGGCTTTTTCTTTGTAAAGAAGAAGGGTGGTGAATTGAGGCCTTGCATTGATTATAGGGGTCTTAATCGAATCACCACTAAGAATGCCTACCCGATTCCCTTGATTACTGAGTTGTTCGACCGCCTTAAGGGGGCAACAGTCTTTACCAAACTTGACCTTAGGGCGGCGTACAACCTCATACGGATCAAACAGGGGGATGAGTGGAAGACCGCGTTTAACACCAGAACCGGTCACTACGAATACCTGGTGATGCCCTTCGGGTTGTGTAACGCGCCCGCAGTTTTTCAGGAATTCATAAATGATGTCCTTTGTGACTTGTTGCAGCAGTGCGTGGTAGTTTACTTGGATGACATCCTGGTTACTCTGCCTCCATGGAGTCCCATATCCAGGATGTCAAGCAGGTGCTGCAACGATTACGTGAGAACAAACTTTTTTGTAAACTTGAGAAGTGCGAATTCCATCGATCCCAAGTTGCCTTTTTAGGCTACATCATTTCTGCGGAGGGATTCTCCATGGACCCTCAGAAGGTTTCGGCGGTTCTGCAGTGGCCTCGTCCCAATGGTCTTCGGCCCATTCAGCGCTTTTTGGGTTTTGCCAACTACTATCGGAAGTTCATCCGGAACTTCTCCACGCTGGCAAAGCCTCTCTCAGACCTAACCAAGAAGGACAGTAATCCTCACGAGTGGCCACCCGAGGCCATCGTAGCTTTCGAGGCTCTGAAATCCGCCTTCGCGTCGGCTCCGATACTGTCTCATCCCAATCCTGGATTGCCCTTCGTCCTTGAGGTTGATGCATCCGAGACGGGAGTAGGCGCTCTCCTGTCTCAACGTCGGTCGCCCGATGGACCCCTACTTCCCTGTGGGTTCTACTCCAGGAAGCTTTCCTCTGCAGAGTGCAACTACCAGATTGCAGATAGGGAGTTGTTGGCAATCATTCTGGCTCTCAAGGAATGGAGGCACCTGCTCGAGGGCTCCGCGGTTCCGGTCCTCATTCTTACCGATCATAAGAACCTGACATCTTTCGGAGGCCAAAAGATTGACACCCCGCCAGGCCAGATGGGCTCTGTTCTTGTCACGCTTCAACTATGTGGTTTCATATTTGCCTGGTTCCAAGAATGTCAGGGCTGATGCGTTATCACGGCAATACTCTGAGTTGTCCAGGGAAGACTCTGAGCCAATCTCAGTTATTCCTCCAGATCAGATCCTGGCTGCCATTCGCACCAGTCTGACCTCTCCTCTTGGGGAGCAGATTTTGGCGGCTCAATCTCATGCTCCTCCCGGGAAGCCGGAGGGTAGATGTTTTGTACCCGAGGGATTGCGCACCCACCTGCTGCGTACCTACCATAACGCCAAAACTGCCGGGCATCCGGGGAAGAACCAGCTGTGTTGGGTCGTCTCTCGCTTATTCTGGTGGCCAACCCTCCGTGCCGACATTGCCTCTTATGTAGCGGCATGTTCGATCTGTGCCCAGAATAAGTCTCCACGGCATCTCCTTTTGGGTCTTCTGCAACCCATTCCCAATGGGGAGCGTCCTTGGTCACACCTAGGTATGGATTTTATTGTAGACCTCCCGGTGTCTCGGGGTCATACGGTCATCCTCATGATCGTCGATCGGTTTTCCAAGATGTGCCATTGCATTCCACTTAGGAAATTATCAACAGCGCAAGAACTGGCCACGGTCTTTTCCAGGGAGATTTTTCGCCTGCATGGGTTGCCTAAGGTGATTGTCTCGGACCGCGGGAGTCAGTTCGTGTCCAGATTCTGGCGCGCCTTCTGCTCCCAGTTGGGTATTAGTCTCTCCTTTTCCTCAGCCTACCACCCGCAGTCCAATGGGGCTGCGGAGCGTTCCAATCAGGCCTTAGAACAATTCCTTCGGTGTTATATTTCAGACCATCAGGACGATTGGGCCGATCTCCTGCCTTGGGCAGAGTTTGCCAGGAACTCGGCGGTCAACTCCTCCTCCGGGATGTCTCCCTTCATGGCCAACTATGGGTTCCAACCCGCGGTATTACCTGAGAGGTTCTCACCACAGGACATTCCGGCTGTGGAGAACCATCTTGCTGCCCTGCGTTCTTCATGGGGGCAGATCCAGAGGGCCTTGAGGGACTCAGCTCAGCGCCAGAAGTTCCAGGCTGATCACAGATGGTTGCCCGCTCCTTCCTACCAGGTCGGCGATCGGGTGTGGTTGTCTACTCGCAACCTCAATCTTCGGGTGCCCACACCCAAACTAGCTCCCCGTTTTGTCGGTCCTTTCCGCATTCTCCGCAAAGTGAATCCGGTGGCCTATGCCCTTGCCCTTCCGTCTGGGATGCGGATCTCCAATATCTTTCATGTTTCCCTGTTGAAACCTCTGATCTGCAATCGCTTCACTACCTCTCTGCCTTGGCCCCGTCCTGTCCGGGTTGACGGTCATGAGGAGTATGAGGTGAGCCGGATCCTGGACTCTCGATTGGTGCGCGGTCGATTACAGTTCCTGGTTCATTGGCGCGGTTATGGTCCTGAGGAGCGTTCCTGGGTTCCTTCCGCGGATGTCCATGCTCCTGCCCTCCTCCACGCTTTTCATACCCGCTTTCCTCAGAAACCTTTTGTTGAGCCGCGGAGGGGGAGGGGCCCTTGAGGAGGAGGTACTGTCAAGGTCCTACCTTTTCCCTGAGGTTATGTTACTCCATGTGCTCGCGTCCATCTTGGATTCTGCTGTGCATGGTGGGAATCCTTTTATGCCTTCAGGTCTCTGAGGCCCATCCCCCAGAGGGGCGTGGCTGATGACATATAAGCCTGTGGCCGGCACATGCTCTTTGCACTTGTGTCTTGTGTCTTTGTGTTGCTATTACTCTGTTCTGACTCTCGTGACTCTCCTGGTATCTGATTCGGCTTGTGACTTGACTATTCTTTGTATTCTCCTTTGATCTGACCCTCTGTTGCTGAACCCGGCTTGTGACCTGTGATTCTCGTCTGCTGTCCTGTACTGTTTTGTCCTGTTGTTGTTGACCCCGGCCTGTCTGACTACTCTTTTGTCTCTTCCACCAGCTACACGCCATTGGCGGCGGCCATTACCGCAGCTGAGGTGTCTCGGGGGCCGCGACCTGGTTCCTGGCTGCGTCAAGTCCATCCCCACCATCAGGGGCCCTGGTGAAGGGCAGCCTGGGACTTAGACTCCGCGCCCTGAGGGACTTCGGTCTGTGGGTGGTGGTTGTCGTCAGCCAGTGCGTTACATTGTTAGGCCTGCCTGTCCGTTCCTCGGCTCCTACCCTGACATTAACATAGTAAATACAAGTATCTTGCTGCTGGTAGGGATTGCATAATGGGGATAGATCAAGTCTCCCCTGACCTGATCCATCCTCCCCCTAAAAAAAGCTTAAAATGAATCAATTAAATGTAATAAATGAGAGTTAAATCAAGTTAAAAAAGATCCCTGCTCCCCATTGATCCCCAGGTTCCAACAGATATGCGGGATGCTATATAAATTTACATTTACAGGGTTACAAGGTCACACAGCCAATCAGGGAAGGATCTGGAGAAGAAAACTCATCATAATCTAGCTTTCTGGATGAGTACAGGTTTGTTCAAAATAAAGGTGAAACACGTTAATTTTAATATTTTATTAATACCATCTTAATAAGTAATAGCAAACTTTCAAAAACATAGTTATTGTACAGACCTTTGGACATGTCAGGGGCCTACTAAAGTGACAATCAATGTAATTGGGCCTTTCCATGGATATATACTACTAGGAAACAGAGACACTCATGAGCATTACCTTGTATGTTTTAAGGCAGTGGTCTTCAAACTGCAGCCCAAGGGCCAGATTCGGCACTTTTCTATTATTATTTAAGGTACTTATATAGCACCGTCAATTTATGCAGCGCTTTACATACATATTGTACATTTACATCAATCCCTAACCCTCAAGGGGCGTACAATGTAAGGTCCTTAACTCACATTCATACATACACATACTAGGGCAAATTTAGACAGGATCCAATTAACCTACCAGCATGTCTTTGGAGTGTGGTAGGAAACTGGAGTACCCGGAGGAAACCCACTCAGGCACAGGGAGAACATGCAAACTCCAGGCAGGTGGTGTTTTCTAGCCTTTATCCAGCCCTTGGGACACTATTCCTCCCACTGATTTGAGCCACTATACCTAACACTGACAACAACTATGGGGCATAATTCCCCCAACTGACACCAATAATGGGGCACTAATACCGTGATGGGGCACTATTCCTCCGACTAATACCAGTGATGGGGCACTATTCCTCCCACTGATAGCAATGATGGGGCACTATTCCTCCCACTGACACCAATGACAAGACATTCTTCCTCCTACTGATTGCAATGATGTAACACTACTCATCCCACTGATACCAACGATGAGGAACTGTTCCTCCTAGTAATACCAATGACGGGGCACTATTCCTCCTCCTTACTGACCACAGGCACTATGCATCTGAACACCACACCTTAAGCACTGGGACATTTTCTGCCGTCACTGGCCACAGTCCAGCCCCCAAATGTCTGAAGGACTGTAAACTGGCCTTATGTTTGGAAAGTTTGGAGACCGCCGTTTTAAGGAAAATACATTTTAAAGGGTCACGTACTTCCAAGGACACACCTGCATTTGAAACTAAGCAGCTAACAACCTCTAGAGTGGTGCAGGACTTTTACACAGCACCCATCTCAAGGTTATGGGTCTTTTCAATCAGCTGCTTCTGGATTGGTTAACAAGTGAATATACTATATTAGCTGGCTACTATGAGTGCATCACGAAGGACACTAGGATGAGCTGCGACATCAGTAGCCTTGCATTGGTAGAAAACCAATGGCACATGGTTGGGCCTAGCAATGCTGTTGGTCACTTCAATATGGAAGTTAGTAAAGCTATGGAGTGGATAAAAATCAGTCACTATCAAAACATATCTCCTGCAATGAAAAGTTGTACTTAAAAAACACAATTTGTACTGCACAGTGCCATCTTCAGACCTAAAGCTGGGATTGGGAAAGCACCAGCTTTTTCAGTGCCTGAAAGTGGGGGAGGAAACTTTCCTACTTGGTTGCCTTAACATACAAATGTTCTAAAAGCTCTTTTATTTTCTTAAAAAAAACAAACATTATATACTTGCAGAGTGGCCCTAAACCTCCTCTTTTGGGGTCCCCTTCCGGTGCTCTCTGCTCCTCCTCTTCAGTATCTGCCCAGATAGCAAGCCGCTTGCTATGGAGGTCGCTCACAAGCCAGCCTGTGTGCATTCATAGACACTTCGCACAGGGAGTCACCTAGAATCCATACCATCTTAAAGGGGGCCCCCTTCATCATAAGAAAGTCAGCCACTACAGATACAGTGAAGCTGGTGACCCATTAGTGACCTTTTTTCTAACTTTGTGTATATTCATTAGGAAGATTTATTGATTTATACCTCTACTGTTGCTCCTCATCTGCTTGCTATTGTGCACCATTAGCCCTGTTGGCCAGAGTACACATCTATACATATACTACAGTAAGTTACCCCTTTGTTGGCCCCTTCAGTGTTCCAAGGAAACCATAGTTTTTTAAGACTGTTACACTGAATGCAGAAATTCCCTACATCTTTAAGCTTACCAAAGTCTTTAAGGGCCCCAATGTAGCCGGCAGAAGACTAAATTTAGGGACTTTACATAGTTACTAAACAGTTATACACAGCTTTCAATAGATTGTCAGCCCTCTTTCACAAAGGCCTAGGTTTAGCTTTCACATTTCAAGATCTCATTGGCAACTTCGTCCCTAGCTGTGTTAGAACCCGTATGGTTGCCTTTCTAGACTCATATAGTGATGAGAGCTGCAGTTTACACTGGTCTGATTTGAGTTTGCCGTGATTTTTAAAGTGATTCCTCAGCAGGGGTGGACTGACAACTCATGGGGCCCCCGGGCAATAGGGGATCATGGGGCCCCTGTGTCCTTGCCCAAACTCAAAAAAGCCTATGAAAAAGGTACCAGGGGCATCTCATGGGGCCCCCTACTGACCCCAGGCCCTCAGGCAGTGCCCGAGTTTCCAAATGGTCAGTCCGCCCCTGTTCCTCAGCATATTGTTCATTCTGCTAAATTTTCCACTGTCAAATCTTAACAACATGTTGTTATTTGCTACAATGTCCAAGTCTCATTTCAGGGTGACCCCAAGATATTAACAAAAATAACCAATTTGTTTACTAACGTGTATATACGTGGTGTCAGTGGAATTCAGGGGTGAATGCCTCTAACACAGAAGACCATAATTCTGTACAGTTGTCCCTGAACGCAAGTGCTCTAAATGCCTGTACTACTTGGCACAGCGTTCAGCCTCATCCAGCTACAACCAGCCATAAACTTTGACAGGTTGTAGCCAGCAGGACTGGACGCTGTACCTATCTCACCTGGTGGCAATAAAACGCAGGAAGGAATGTTCTATAGGTAGATGACTTTGTGTGCAAGGGACCTTTAACACAGTAGAACTGGGAGCTGAGAGATATAAAGTTTGTTTAGGCCTCATGCACATGGTGCATACATTTTTTAGGCTGGATTTTCCTGGCAACAAAATCCTGCATTTGTACTACTTTTACATGTGTACAGTGTAAGTGAATGCTATTGGCCACCAATACTGCCAGGGGCCAGCATGTGCAAAGCTAGTATGAATGTCTATAAACCAAAAGAAACTCTGTGCTAATGACAAAACAAAATGTCAAATGTTTGTTTGCAAACAGAAAGCTGCCCACACAAATATCCATGCACAGATATTTTCTAAAAATTATAACATCCTTCATGCATGGCATTATCTGGCTAAATCACCAACGGATATTAAATACTCAAAAATCAAATCCTTTACAGTGAATAATACAGTCAGCACAAATGGAAGGTCGGACAATGCTTGTTTTCTTACCTGGTAAACCCCAAAACAAACAGACTACTTGCCCTGGATCTGCACAGATGGCTTCCACAGATCCTAAAATTCTCACTTCAGATCGACCTCTGGAACTCCAACATTCATCCAACATGAATCTTAAAAAAAAAAAAAAGTAGACCACATTTAGTGTAATACTGCTTGGTTTATCACCGCATAGTGTGCATACGATCAGCAAGCATACTCTCATGAAGCAAAATGAAGTACAAATGTGGGATCAGTATGCATGGAACCGTGATGACGTCAGACTAAGCGCCCAGCCTTTATGGGTGTAAAAGCAATCAGTGTAAAAAAAAAAAAAACTTCATCACCCCCCACAAGTAGTACAGTGTCACCATAGTGACACTGTACTGCTAGGGTGACAGTATGTTAAAAAAAAAACCCATAAATAATAATATAAAAAAATAAAATAAAAATGTAAAAACAATTTTTGAAAAATTATAATTTTTGGTTATAAACTAATTTGGGTTATTTTTTTTTTTTACTAAAAAGATAACTGAATGCATTTTGGCCAAGATTTATGAAGAAAGATTTTTTATTTGCAAAATTTTATAAGGGGAACTGACTAAGGACTTGTTCACACTTGACTTCTTCCCAAACGCCCCTACAGCATTTGACAGGTGTTAGACAGGTGTTTGGGGAGCGTTTTGTATGCTCCTCAAACGCTCCCCAAATGCGCATTTTTGAGGCGTTTCATAGGCTTTTTCCAAGCGTTAAAACCGTGCCACAAACGCCTATAATGAAGTTAATGATATTAACGCCCCAAAACGCCTCGCAAACGCCTGCCAGGCGTTTGAGGAGCATCACCATAGACTTGAATGGAAGGCGTTGAAAGGCTCCAACTCCTCCTGACTCAATAAGGCATCAATTTTGCTACGACACTAAGTGTGAACAGCACTGCTGCCATGTGTATAATTTTCAGAGGCCTGCAAAACGCCTGCTTACAAAGCTAGTGTAGCCTAACTGCCACTGATGCAGTGATCAGTGATAATACTATACACTGTCATTGTACTGATGACACTGGCTGGGAAGGGGTTAACATCTAGGGTGATCAAGGGGTTAAATGTGTGCCTAACAATGTGTAATGTTGATATCACGTGCTACTTTTACTACGACATCTCGTCTTTCCACAGAAGACAGAGATCGTTCCCTCTGTACAAGGCCCTGTGTTGACTGTCAACACAGGGCTCTGGGCTGTGATTGAACACAACTGATCAGCAGGTCCAGGCCATGATTCATTGGCCAGGACCTGCTCACAGACTCTGTGTGCAATCACAGCGGGTGTCGGGTGGGGGCACGCCTGCGCACGCCCTAAACAAGGAAGCAAGCAGCGACATATCAGCAGGGGTGGACTGACCATTCGGAAACTTGGGCAGTGCCCGAGGGCCCAGGATCAATAAGGGGCCCCATGAGATGCCCCTGGTACCTTTCATAGGCTTTTTTGGGTGTGGTTTGAGTGTGGGCGAGGACACAGGGGCCCCATGATCTCCTATTGCCCAGGGGCCCCATGAGTTGTCATTCCACCCCTGCGTACCAGTATGTCGCTGTGCCTGCAGGGGCCGCCCATTTGCAGTACATTTCAGGCGGGTGGACCAGAAGTGGTTAAAGAACCCAAACGCTGGAGGCTGATGTTTGCATTCGGGGGCCGTGCAGTGGCATGGCTGTCAAATTGGGAGCAGCGTCCGTGTCCGTGCAATCGCTGCATCCAGGGGCAGACTGACAAATCATGGGGCCCCTGGGCAATAGGGGATCATGGGGCCCCTGTGTCCTTGCCCAAACTCAAAAAAGCCTATGAAAAAGGTACCAGGGGCATCTCATGGGGCCCCTACTGACCCCGAACCCTCGGGCAGTGCCTGAGTTTCCAAATGCTCAGTCCGCCCCTGGCTGCATCCCAACCGCCATCAATGAGACGGGATCCACCTGTACATCTCCGTGCGGGTAAACGCGGCCCTCACGCGGGGAACGCATTGATTCACACTGTGTGAATGAGGCCTAAATGTTGAATTTGTCAAATTTGAGCATTTCCTTTGTAAATACATTGCCGTGTCATTATGGGTGCCAAATGTACAAAAATGATTCAACTTTGTTCTTTGTGAACTATTGCCTATAATATCTAATTATCTTCAGCTTACGGGGCTTATTCATCAATGTTTTCACCCAAGACTCACACATATTTCATACAAAATGGAAGTATAAATATGTGTGAAAGTTGTGTGAATGTTGGGTGAAAAATATCTCCGTTATCTGTTCAGCTTTACGTTTTTCTCCAGGCCCAGCTATTTGCCTACAGTCCCTAACCGGCCGTGTCCCCTAGGTTTTTTTTTCCTCTCCTTTTCAACTTTTCTCTTCCTCACAGCAACGTCAAGTTCAACGTCGCCTATTGGCCGCTGTCTCAGCTAGCATCCCCACTGTCACGGGCACTTTACATGACCAATCCGCGCCCAGCGCCTACTTAACATGCATAAATCTCTCCAATCGGCCTCCGAGTGGGCGTGGCTCTCCACGCTGTTGCTAAGCTTCGGCATCTCAATCGTTACCATCCCTCCTCAGTAGTTGATTGGGATCTGTCAACATTCTCTCGGACTCTCCTCCCTCTTTCGGCGTCCCGCCCCTCCTGGCATGACGCTGGAGTCCGCCATTCGCTAACAAGAAAGTGAAAACCACGCCTCCCCTCCGCCTTCGTGCTGTGATTGGCCGGAACGCACGCCCGTCACTCCCTGTGTCAATCGGAGCTGTGCTGCCGTTTAGATGGACTAAGAAGTCCCTAAAAAGCGTCTGAACTCCTTGTAGTTCGTCCCACTTCGTCTTGTTTTCATTTTTTTTCCTTTTTTTTCCAGCCGAAAGAGTTTTTATTTTTATCAATAGAGATAATCTAGTTTTACATCTATATATATATTATATATACATCTATTTATATACACTCAACTATGGAGTTGAACTCTCTGTTAATTCTTCTGGAGGCAGCTGAATATTTGGAGAGAAGAGACCGAGGTATTTGATTTGTCAGTGGCTGGGGGTGCTTGTCTTTTCTGGAGGGGGTGGGGGGGGGTTGTTTTGATGGTAGATGGGTGGAGGGGGGGGGGGGTCTGAGATGGTGACACTGCAAAGTCATCCTCCACTCACTTCTGCTGTCCTCAGGACTCTGCACAATGCATGTGCTGCAAAACCATGCACACCCTCAGGGGCTCCCCTGTACTGACCTGGACTGATGTGTCATAGATCTATGCACAGCCCTTTCGTTTTGTCATTGCATGCACCTCCTTTTCCTTTTGCAACCCCCTGATCTAGAATTATTTCTGTAGTCTTGGCTTTATTGCACTTTCCTTTTGCAAACACCTGAACTAGATCTGATAAAGATCAGGCTTTGCTGCACTCTCCTATTGCAACCCCCCCTGATCTAGATTTAAAGACCCGGGTTTATTGCACTTTTCTTTTGCAAGCCCTAGATCCAGAATTACCTTTAAAAATCCATCTTTATTGTACTTTCCCAATGCAAACCCAAGATCCGGAATTATCCCTAAAGATCCGACTTTATGGCACTTTCCCAATGCAAACCCCCAGATCCACAATTATCCCTATAGATCCAGCTTTATTGCACTTCCCTATTGCAAGCCCCAGATCTAGAATTATCTCCAAAGATCCGACTTTATTGCACTTCCCTATTGCAAGCCCCAGATCTAGAATTATCTCCAAAAATCTGGCTCTATTGCACTTCCCCATTGCAAACACCTGATCTATAATTATCTCCAAAGATCTGGCTGTATTGCACTTCCCTATTCCAAAACCCAGATCTATAATTATCTCCAAACATCTGCTCTATTGCACTTCCCCATTGCAAATCCCACATCTAGAATTATCTCCAAAGATCCGGCTGTATTGCACTTCCCTATTGCAAACCCCAGATCTAGAATTATCTCCAAAGATCCGGCTTTATTGCACTTTCCTATTGAAAACCTCACATCTAGAATTATCTCCAAATATCTGGCTCTATTGCACTTCCCTATTGCAAACCCCAGATCTACATCTCTTGTGAAAAATCTGGCTTCATTGCACTTTTGATTTTGCAAACCCCACATCTAGAATTATCTCTGTAGATTGGGCTTTATTGCACTTTACAATTGCAGACCCCTAGATATAGATTCTTTGTTAAAGAGATGGCTTTATTATTATTTGCAATAAAGTTCAATCGGTAGAGATAGATCTAGATCGGGGACTGCAAAATCACTTATCTACGGGGCGGACTGACCATTCGAGCACTCGGGCACTGCCTGAGGGCCCGGGGTCAGTAGGGGGCCCCATGAGATGCCCCTGGTACCTTTTTCATAGGCTTTTTTGAGTGTGGGCAAGGACACAGAGGCCCCATGATCCCCTATTGTCCGGGGGCCCCATGAGTTGTCAGTCCACCCCTGCTTACCTATTTCAAACCCCAGATCTAATTCTGTTGGTAAAGTTCTGGCTTTATTGCCCTTTTCTTTTGCACACCCCAGATACAGCATTATCAAGACCCAGCTTTATTGCATGTCCTATTGCAATCGCCCAGATCTGGATCTATTGTTAAGATCCAGCTTTATTCTGATTTTGCAAATGCCAGATTCAGAATTTCCTTTGAAGATCCAGCTTAGTTGCATTTTCCTATTCAAACCCCAAATGTACCTTCAAAAACTCGATTTGATTGCACTTTTACTTCTGCACACCCCAGATCTATATCTATTGTTATTTCTTATGTTTTTGCAGACCCCCAATCCAGAACAATCTCTATAGAACCAGACTTTATTGCACTTTGCTTCTGCAAACCCCAGGATTACTTTTAAAGATCCATTTCCCTATTGCAAACCTCTAAAGATCTGGCTTTATTGCACTTTGCTGTATAGTTGCAGCCATGTGACCTTCATATTCAAATCTGCAAATAACTGTCACTTTGGGTTTTTTTTGAAACGTAAGAATCTTGGTGTGCGATCCTCATGTGTGTGGACATGTCAGGGATGTGTCATGACATTGTATGTAAACATCAGATGCATGTGTGCTGTAGGTGTATGGGACGGGCAGGATGGGAGATGTTTGCTTTGCGCATTGGTGCACATGGCACGCTGCAAGTTGATACAATATGCACATTCCGAGCTCTTCGGTAAACACAGCTGATCAAGCATGAAGTATGTGCAGTAACATGTGTGGAGACATGTGCTGCGTTGTCTGGTGTATGTGCCTGTCAGATGAGATTGTCATATTTGCACACATTGGATGGGCATTGTCTCATGTGTTTGTGTGTCAGATCAGCCCCCCCTCCCCCCATCTCCACGTTGGGTTGATGTCAGATGCCTGTGTTTGTTTTACTCGGCTGTCAATCAGAAGAAGTGACATCACCCCTTTCTGTTAGTTCGGGGGGGGGGGGGGGGGGGGGGGATCATGTGAGATGTATTCTCCTTGTTGGTGTACTTTATACTTCTATACTCATCATATACTTAGAATGTAATAAACAGACACCCTCCACTTTCTTTTTTTCGTAGAAGCAGAACATGGCTATGCATCCGTTTTACCTTTCGACAGTGATTACTCCTTGAAGAAAACCAAAGCAGCCTCACTAAATAGAAAATCGCAGAATAACAGGTAACTAGAGTACACCCCCCCCCTCTCAATTCCCCTGCAGCCCCCCTGACAGCTAAGAGATCCTGTGCAATCCATGGGGGAGGTGCTGGGGGCCGTCGCCATTTTTTCCTGCCTGGGCTTGGCTCTGTTTTGATCTCATATAAACACTGCCACGCGTACACCATGCATGCAAGTCCTGCTGTACTCTCCCCTGTTGCTCGCTCTCACACATCCAGGCAGAATGCATTCCTCCTCTCTGCTTACACACAGCCACCCTTGCTTCCTGCACTGCACTGGATCACACCCATACAATTCCAGCAGCTCACCCCCAACCCCTCCTGTACTTGTACACAATCTTCGCTGTCCTCTTCCAACTGATCTCACTCAGATAACTTCTTCCATGTTCTCCTTACACGCCTTGTGTACAGCTACCTAAATTAGAACGCTAGGCTTAGTGCATGGAAGTGTGCACGGCATGGATTGCAACATGCAAATCAATGTTCCTGTTTGTAGTTTTATCATTGGTCTTTGCTGTTTGGTTAACCCTTTCTGCTGTTCAGGGTGGTGCTTTCTTTTTGTTACTTTGCAAACATGTATATCCACTGGCTGTCGATTTAGGTTTCTTTTTATATTCTGTACACTCGTTACATTGTTGCGTTTTGACGCGCGCTTTGGTCAATGACTGTTAACGCCGTCCACTTCAACTCTCAGCCCTGGTTCACACTGATGCGGTGCGGAATTCGCAGCATTTTCTGTTCGAATTCCACATCAGAATCACACCCCATTCATGCGAACCACTGCGGGTGTGTGTGTTAACAACACCCCAAAAGCGGTCTGCAAAACGCAGTGCGATGTGCAGAATCGGATCGCATAGGTGTGAAAACCCATGCAATCCAAATCTAATGCGGGTTCAAATGGTCCTGAACAGGGGCGGACTGCTAATTCATGGGGCCCACGGGCAATAGGGGATCATGGCGCCCCTGTGTCCTTGCCCACACTCAAAAAAAGCCTATTAAAAAGGTACCAGGGGCATTTCATGGGGCCCCCTACTGACCCCGGGCCCTCGGGCAGTGCCCGAGTGCTTGAATGGCCAGTCCGCCCCTGGTCCTGAACCTTTTTGGTGCGGTGCAATTAAAGCCATTCAAAATGTATGGCTCTAATCGCACTGTACAAAAATTGCATGTGATTTGCACAGGAATGCTTTTGGTGCGGTGCGATCTGACCCGTATAAAATGTATGGCTCATAATTGCACGTACACACAAATCGCATGTGATTTGAACAGGAATGCGATGCGGTTCCTGTGCGAATCACATACGACATATGGCACCGCATCAATGTGAACCCAGGCTTTTGGTGTGGGTGCGGTGCGATCTGACCCATGTAAAATGTATGGCTCATAATTGCACACGCACACAAATTGCATGTGATTTGAACAGGAATGCGATGCGGTTCCTGTGCGAATCACATGCGATATACCGCACCGCATATATGTGAACCCAGGCTTTTGGTGCGGGTTAGGTGCGATCTGACCCGTATAAAATGTATGGCTCATAATTGCACGGACACACAAATCGCATGTGATTTGAACAGGAATGCGATGCGGTTCCTGTGCAAATCACATGCGATGTGCCACGCCACATGAGTGTGAACCTAGGCTCAAAGGGAAAAATGCACGTTGACGCACGCCAGTAACACATGTTGAAGCACAAAGCAATTGCGTATTGACGCAGGACAAAAAAACCCTGCAAATCTCCGCACAAGTTGCAAAACCCTAAAGCACTTGTTCAACTTTCCATAATAAAAATAAGGAGTGACGCAGTAAGGCTTTTGCAATACATGTCTGGCAGTGGGGATGTAGCCGGAAGCCTTGCACCAAATTCATGGAGTCAATCAGACTTTTACATTGCTAGTACCAGCGCATGCAACAAATTCATGTATTTTATTTGCTACACTATTGTTGCGACAAATTCATAAAGAAATATTGACATCTGTGATAAGGAAAGTGGCGGTAAATAAGACCTCTTCAGTGTTGGAGTAAATTGTGTTGCACTTGCAGGTATTGTGTCACATAGCAAGTTGCACCATTTGTCGCACCACTGCAAGACAGATTTCTTTCTTTTTTTTTTTTCTTTAATAAATAATTTTTATAACAAATTTAAAAAAAAAAAAAAAAAAAAAATAGCGAGAGACTGTTACAAATCAATGAAAGGGTGATTTGGGTGAAGGGTGACAATCCATGCAGCTTCTGCATGGATTGTCCTGTCCTGCAGCCAGCAGACTGTTAGAAGTCAATGACAGGCAGACAGATGCAGCAACGTACAGATCTTCAGGAAACCAGCAGACTGTTAGAAATCAATGACTGGCAGACAAACGCAGTACCCGCATGGATCTTCCCACAACCAGCAAACTGTTAAAATCAATGACAGGCTGACAGACGCAGTATCTATGGGGATCTTCCCACAACCTGCGGACTATTAAAAATTAATGACATGCTGACAGACGCAGTATCTATGGGGTTCTTCCCGCAACCTGCAGACTATTAAAAATCAATGACAGGCTGGCAGATGCAGCATCTGTATGGATCTTCCTATATCCAGCAAACTGTTAAAAATGAATGACAGACATACAGACACAGCATCTGTATATATCTTTCTGCAACCAACAGACTGTTAAAAATCATTGACAGGCTGACAACGCGCAGAATCTATAAGGATCATCCCTCAACCAGAAGACTGTTAAAATCAATGACATGCTGACAGGTGCAGTATCTATGGGGATCTTCCCACAACCTGCAGACTATTAAAAATCAATGACATGCTGACAGATGCAGTATCTATGGGGATCTTCCCACAACCTGCAGACTATTAAAAATCAATGACAGACTGACAGATGCAGCATCTGTATGGATCTTCCTATATCCAGTAGACTGTTAAAAATGAATGACAGACATACAAACACAGCATCTGGATAGATCGTTCTGCAACCAGCAGACTGTTGAAAATCATTGACAGGCTGACACGCGCAGAATCTATAAGGATCATCCCTCAACCAGCAGACTGTTAGAATCAGTGACAGGCTGACAGACACAGCAGCTGTACAGATCTTCCTGCAACCAGCAGACTAATAAAGATCAATGACAGGCCAACAGTCTGTACAGATCTTTCCACATCCAGCAGACTGTTAAAAATCAATGACAGGCTGACAAAAGCAGCAGCAGCTGTGCAGAACACTTGTCACTCCCAGGTCCATAATCAGTACGTGCCCTCTGTGCCCGTGTGAGCCTTTACATTCACTTTGATACGTTGGTGATGAAAATAAACCAGCCTTGGTTAATGCCTGCTATCTACTCCAAATTGTAAAGTGAACAACACATTGAATTGTGTGTCCACCCATGTCAATAACGCAGGCTGGTGCCTAAACAAAAAGCAGATTTTCGCATGACAGCGCACCTGCGTAACGCTAAAAAACAAAAAGCATCTCTATGCACACGCATTGATCTAAATGGGTCCTTAATAAACTACCCTCATTTAAGAAAATGTTGGACAGAAGTCAAACCTGCATGCCGTAATGCTACCACGATCTACCATCGCGATTTCTTTAATTAAATCTACGTCATAACTCGCTGATATTGGCCGAATAAGCCTGCAGTGTTTTTCTAAGCTGCTAAGGAATTGTGATCCTGTCATCTTTTTTTTTCTCATGTCAAGTTGCATTGCTGCGGTCACAATCAGGTTACATTTGGTAAATCCGAACTTTAGAGAGAATTTGATTTTCATTTGAAAAGCCATTAGGTTTTTTTTTTTGCGTGCAGTGGTATTAGAATAACAATGTTCCTGCCAAACCCAGAAAAGAAAAAAAAAACATGGCCTAACAAAGACTTTTACTGCTGTTTTCTTTTCCTTCTCTCTTTCTTTTTTTTACTCTTTACAATATACTAGATGTGGATTGCACTCATGAAATTAGTGTGTCTATACAAGCTCTATAGGTAATATATATATATATATATACACACCACACAGAATATATATATATATATATATATACACACAGAGTATATATATATTATTATTATACAGTATTTATAAAGCGCCAATAGTTCGCTCAGCGCTGTACATTACAAAGGGGGACAGAACAATACCAATACAATGCAAAACATGAGGGAATTGAGGGCCCTTACAATCTAGGATATATATATATATATATATATATATATATATATATAAAATACATACACATATAGGCCAGTTTTGCATTGGTGTTGTCTGACTAAGAACAATAGACTTGTACTTTTCTGCTCATACTATTAAACAATTAAACTGATCATAGTTTGACTTTCTGTTTTATATATATATATATATATATATATATATATATTCCTAGATTGTAAGCTCGAAAGAGCAGGGCCCTCAATCCCCTCATGTTTTGCATTGTATTGGTATTGTTCTGTCACATGTTCTGTCCCCCTTTGTAATGTACAGCGCTGAGCGAACTATTGGCGCTTTATAAATACTGTATAATAATAATATGGCTTTTATTGCTCGCAACCTTTTCTTGTGCTTCTTTTATACTACAAAGTCTTTTTTTGTGACTGGTGCTTGTTGAAGTCAGATAGAATTATAATAAGGGTGGTAGAACATTGTGAGTCCTGAAGAAATAATTGCATACTTTTTTTTCCATATGTGGAAGTGGAACCTATAGCTATATATACTTTATATCAGAGGACACATCACTTTATTTGGTGCCACGCCGATGTACAGAATACATGTACAGGCGTATTTGACTCTAGGCGTTTCTGTGGGCCAGGTTTCTGAGCACCGTATTTGCTATGATTGGAAGCCTTTATGCGTAGAATTTTCTTGGCAAGATAGGTCACCAGGTCTTTGCTCAACCATCCCAATTGTCCAGACTTGGTACCAGTATGCAAACTCCTATAAGACGTGTAAATTGCCAATACACTCAGTGTTGATGGAGTAATCCCTCCTGCAGCGCTATTGTGTTCTGCTGGTCGGGAGTCTTCCCTTCCAGCAGAACACAATGTAAACACAATGTAATCACAATGTAATCACATGCAAAATATCCGACAGGCTGGTTGTACTGAAGTCGATCAATAGTTCAACTTCAGGACATCCTGCACCTACATGGATCAAATTTTGGCTAGTCCCTGCTTAACCGGCTGAGATTCTTTTTGCCTATGGCTGGCTTATTTATTATTTATTTCAGGTACTTATATAGCGCCGTCAATTTACGCAGCCCTTTACATACATATATTGTACATTCACATCAGTCCCTGACCCTCAAGGGGCGTACAATCTAAAGTCCCTAACTCACATTCATACATACACATACTAGGGACATTTTTTTTTTAGACAGGAGCCAATTAACCTAACAGCATGTCTTTGGAGTGTGGGAGGAAACCGGAGTAACCACGCAGTCACAGGGAGAACATGCAAAATCCAGGCAGGAGGTGCCGTGGCTGGGATTCGAACCAGCGACTCTAGTACTGCCAGGTGGAAGTGCTGACCATTTAGCCACTATGCTGCTTAAAGCCTCTTTTACAATTGCGGTTGGGGTGGGGTGTAAAAATGCATGGATGAGCTATGTTTTTAAGCTGCAAAGGCAGCAGACGGAGGGTTCATGTATGTCATGGCTACAATGCTTTGCATCACGGGCCCTGGTGATCTGGTCCCTGGGGTCCTTACCCTTACTACTCCCTGACAACTTCCCCTCCCCCTTTTTACCCTCCTGATCCTTTTTTTTATTACTTTTCTTTTTCTCGTAATCTTCCGTGCTTACTTTACTGGTTTTAACACACTTGGTGTATAACAGTCTACTTATTTTAGCTCCCACAGGAGCAATTTTGAGGTGTTTAGCTCTTTGGATCTTTGAGCTTTGCTCTTCTAGTTCATTTTTTGATGGAAAATAAGTACAAAGGCAAGGCATAGACCAGGAGGTTGTATTACATGATAGTCTTCCAGGTGTCCTAGAGCAGTGATGGTGAATCTATGACACGTGTGCCAGAGCTGGCACGCAGAGCCATTTCAGTGGGCACTCCAGGAAGATGAGCGCACACGGACCACGCACACTGACCGGCCATCCAGATCTTGTCCACACTGCACCCCCCATCGAACTACATCTTCCACATGTCTCTGGGGCCAGGGTGGGCGTGGATGAGAGGAAGCGGCTCCCACATGGCTCTGGTGCCAGCGGTGACATATCCGGGGATGGTTGTGGATGAGAGGAAGCGGCTCCCACATTGCTCCGGTGCCAGAGGCAACATTTTCAGCTTGGATGGGAATGAACTGCCGGGTTTGAAGCCACACTGACACTGCCGGAGGTGAGAATTACTGCTTGCCAACCGTGCTATAGCCGAAAGACGGCTACAGCGCGGTTGTCTAGTTCTGGGAGGGCGTCCATGGGCATCCTCCCAGAACATGCCCCCTGCACATCCCCAGTGGCACGCACCTGACGCTGTCAGTGATGAGGTAAAAGGCCAATCACAGTGGCCTTTTACCACGTGAATAGCTGTGTCATTGAACCCCAATGTAAATACAGTTGTCGGTTATTGGTTGCACTTTCTTCATGCTGTCATCAGTGCCCAGCAGTGCCGCCCAACAGTGTCATTTGTCAGTGCTGCCCAGCAGTGCCGTGTGTCAGTGATGCCCATCAGTGCCGCCAGTCAGTGCCGTCTGTCAGTGCCTTCAGTTGGTGCTATCAGTCAGTTCTCCTTATTAGTGTCCATCATTCCTGCATATCAGTGCATCATCAGTGCCTCCTCATCAATGCCCACCAGTGCCACCTCACTAGTGCTACCTATCAGTGCCACCTCATCAGTGCAGCTTCATCAACGCACATCAGTGAAGGAGAAAAATTACCTGTTTGCTAAATTTTATAATAGAAACAAAGAAAACCTTTTTTTAAAATTATTTTTTGCTCTTTTTTCATTTATAGCACAAAAATAAAACACCCAGTGGTGATTAAATACCACCAAAAGTAAGCTCTATTTGTGAGAAAAAAATTATAAAAATTTCATATGGGTACAATGTTCCGTGCAATTGTCATTCAAAGTGCAACAGCGCTGAAAGCTGAAAATTGGCCTTCGGCAAGAAGGGTATAGAAGTGCCTGGTAGGCAAGTGGTTAATTGCAGTGTTGGCACTTTGAAAGAAGTAAATTGGTTTTGTGTTGAAGTTTGGGCACTCGGTTCGCCATCACTGTCCTAGAGGGTTACAAATATGTATCCTTTATATGCTGATGTACAAGGCTTGTTTCCTGCAAGGGAACCGTTGCTGGGTTGAGGCAGTGCCTGGTGGAGCCAACTGTACATCACAGAAAAGGCAGGAGGATGGAATCCTTCACAAGCCTCTGAGCTCCGTAGTGTGCACATTAGATACTCATTCTTTAGTTTTGCCATGAGTGATATTTGGAAAAGTTTGGAGGCTCTTTCCATCTTTACTTATGAGCTCACAGATCAAGATGTAGCGGTGTATTAGAAATCATCCTGTTTTAGTAATGTCTTCAGCTAAAGCAGAAGTTTTTTAGGCCAGTTTGTTTGTGGCATTTCATGTCCTGATGTGACTCTGAGGTCACAAGGAAGGGCAGACATCTACCACCCAAGTTTGAAAAAAAAAAAAACGTACCACAGGCAAATTTTGCTGTCATAAAACTGTTCCAAGAAAATGAAAACCATTTGTTCAAACCAATGTAAAGGCAAGTGTTGGTGTTCCCCCTAGCAAACATCTTTCATTTTCTAGAATGTATTATAAAAAGGATTGCCAAAATCATGTAAATTACTATATAGAACACTCCTATCTTTGTGTAAATACACTGTATTGCCAAAAGTATTGGGCCAGCCCTCCAAATCATTGGATTCAGGTATTCCAATCGCCTCCATGGCCACAGATGTATAAAATCATCACCTAGGCATGCAGACTGCTTCTACAAACATTTGTGAAAGAATGGGTCGCTCTCAAGAGCTCAGTGAATTCAAGCGTGGTACTGTGATAGGTTGCCACCTGTGTAATAAGTCCATCCGTGACATTTCCTTGATACTAAATATTCCACGGTCAACTGTTAGGGGTATTGAAACAAGATGAAAGCAACTGGGAACAACAGCCACAAAGCGGTAGGCCACGTAAAATGACAGAGCGGGGTCAGCGCATGCTGAAGCGCATAGTGCGCAGAAGTCTCTAACTGTCTGCAGAGTCAATAGCTACAGACCTCCAAACTTCATGTAGCCTTCAGATTAGCACAACAACATTACATAGAGAGATTAATGGAATGGGTTTCCTTGGCAGAGTAGCTGCATCCAAGCCTTACATCACCAAGTGCAGTGCAAAGCTTCGGATGCAGTGGAGTAAAGCACGCCACCACTGGACTCTAGAGCAGTAGAGACTTGTTCTGTGGAGTGACAAATCACGCTTCTCCGTCTGACAATCCGATGGACATGTCTGGGTTTGTCAGTTGCCAGGAGAATGGTACTTTCCTGACTGCATTGTGTCAAATGTAAACTTTGGTGGAGGGGGATCAAGGTGTGGGGTTGATTTTCAGGAGTTGGGATTGGCCCCTTAGTTCCAGTGAAGGGAACTCTTAAGGCATACCAAGACATTTTCATGCACCCAACTTTGTGGGAAGAGTTTGGGGACTGCCCCTTCCTGTTCCAACGTTACTGCGCACCAGTGGACAAAGCAAGGTCCATAAAGACATGGATGAGCGAGTTTGGGGTGGAAGAACTTGACTGGGCTGCACAGAGTCCTGACCTCAACCCGATAGAACACCTTTAGAATGAGTTAGAGTGGAAACTGTGAGCCAGGCCTTCTCGTCTGACATCAGTGCCTGACCTCACAAATGCACTTCTGGAGGAATGGTCCAACATTCCCATAGACACACTCCTAAACCTTGTGGACAGCCTTCCCAGAAGAGTTGAAGCTGTTATAGCTGCAAAGGCGGGCCAACTCAATATTGAACCCTACAGACTAAGATTGGGATGCCATTAAAGTTCATGAGCGTGTAAAGGCAGGCCGACCAAAAACCTTTGGCAATATAGTGTACTTTTCACCTAGACAGAGCTGTACTTCTAGACCAGCTTTCATTCTTGGCTGTTTTTGGACAGTAATTAGTTATATTTTTTATTTAACATGAATCTTATTATGACAGTTACATGAATTGCATTTATGTGAAACGAGGATGATTAGAATTGTTGGCTCTACACAAATAAAGTTAATGTAACTGTGTCAAATGAGGTGAGATGAAGCTTGGAGCGCTGCTCCAAGCGAGAGGACAGGTTTGATTCCACTAGTAATCAGAAGTTGGGGTGTTCAAGCTCACTCATCCAGAGATGACAAAATCTATAAACATGGCGAGTGCTGCCTCCCAACCCAACCGGAGTGTAAGTATGGATGTTAAACAGCCTCAGCCAGTTCTGCTCCATTATCCATACCCCCTGATAAGTCATGACTAAGCCCCTGGTGGGTGGGGTGAAAAGTGTAAGTGACATGGATTGCGGAGCAGCTCTGGCCGGGGCCGTTTTGCATCCATTCTTACACTCCAGTCTGGTTGGGAGTGTGGTGCTTATAGATTTTGCCACTGCTGTATCAAATCAGTTGTTCATTAAAAGTAATAAGTAGTTAAGCGTTGCTTCGGATCCCAAACACGGCACTACCTGTGTGGAGTTTGCTTGTTCTCCTTGTGCCAGCGTGGGTTTCCTCCCCGGTACTCAAGCTTCCTCCCACAGTCCAAAGACATGCTGGTATGTTAACTGACTCCTCTCTAAATTGGCCCTAGTATGTGTATGAATGTGAGTTAGGAACCTTAAATTGTACGCTCCTTGTGAGTTAGGGACTGATGTGAATGTACAATATATGTAAAGTGATGTGTAAATTGATAGTGCCTGTAATAAATAAATAAATAAATAAAGTGCAAAAGTTCCAGCAACACTTTCTACGTTTATTAGGTATTAACCAAATGTACTTCCTGAGTGGAGTATTGAGGGATCTACTGCTGTCACAAGGAGACCATTGCAGTTTTCTAGACATATTTAGGTTGTGGTAGGAAGGGTATGAGTGGATTTAAAGGAATGGTAAGTATGGGTTATGGGTAGAAGGATGCAGGGGGTAGGGATGAGAAGGACAGCTGCAGAAAAGAAAATAGGGGATGTTGGTAGGTTGTAGACAGAAAACTAGGAATGGGTGGTTATTGCAGCAGAGGGTCAGCTACCTATGTAAGGTGTCATAAATTCATCAGAGAGAACCAGTTCGGGGTGAGTGGTTAGGAAATGAGTGATACCTCTCTGTAAATGAAAAGATAGCCAGTAGTTCTGTGTTTCCTTGAATTTTACCCTGGTTGTGAAGTGACTGGGTGAGATCCTCCATGAGCATGGTTTTGTCTGGAAAACCAGTGTTGGATTGCTGGTGGTGCTTTTTGTCTCCAGAGAATAGGAATACAGTCTCTGCCTGCATTGATATGATGGATCAGGAGACAATGTTTGTATTTCTTGACAGAGATTTGTTGAGGAGTAGGTGTGCTGAGGGTTCCCTAGGTTGGTAACTCTTAAGTTCATGGCTGATTTGTTTTATCTCCAATATTACAACAAATATGGACAACTCTAGAAAATAAAGTACATAGTAGGGTGCAGAATACAAATGTGCATTCAACTCCTTCTATTTTTCAAGGGAGGAGGGGGCCAACAGGTGTAGTAGTTGGGGTCCTTTTTCATCTGGACAGCAGTTTACACCCTGCTTCTTGGATTTTGCTAGAAATCGACAATTTAAGAGTAAAAAATATGAGTTGGTCCACCTATTGTGGTTTGAATGTAAGGGAAAGTAGTGTATTTGGCCTCCCTAATAGGGAACTAAACTTACTACAAAAGAATGTTGGGACCATATGGGACCCTGACTGTGTTGCTAAGCTGTGCTTATCAGATCTCGAACAGATGGAAAGAAGAAGTAGTTCCATGGTCAATATAAATATCAAAGGGTAGAATGGCCAACCCTGGTGAGTGCCATTTGTAATGTCAAAGGGATAGGGTCTCGTTTATCCTGAAAGCAGCGAATGGGAGGGAATACATGGCTTGTAGCCAGCATTTCATATGTGTGCCAAGGCCTGTATGGGCAAGGGATTCCTGAAGGTACTTTCAAATGACCCTATTAAGGCTTTTTCTGCATTCAATGATAGTAATGCTGATGGGGTTTTGGAGGAGGCAGCATGATGAATGAGATTATGTACTTCCATGGTAGTATCTCATGTCTCTTGCATATGGACAAAACCAACCTGGCCTGGGTGGATGAGACAGGGAATGTGGAGCAGAAGTCTGTTGGCTAGGATTTCGGTGAACGGTTTGAGCTCAGTATTGAGTAGTGAGGTAGGGCATTAGCGGGCACAAAGCGCCATATCTTTTCCTTCTTTTGGGACCACTGTAATGTGAATGCTGAAAGTGTCCTTCAGGATGGAGTGTCATCTATAGCAGTGGTCTCCAAACTGTGGCCCTTTGCCTACCTTTATCTGGTCCTTGAGGCACCAACAATGGGGCATAATTCCTGCCACTGACATCAACAGTGGGGCACTATTCCTTCCACTGACACCAATGTTGGAGCATAATTCCTTCCACTGACAAAAAAAAAAAGCACTATTTTACCCAACAACACCAACTATTTCACCCCTGATTTATCTTTCCCCTAATACCAGAGATCTGGCATTGTTTACTCTCACTGGGCACAGCACACCCCCCCTAAAGTTTGGAGGACAGTAAACCGGCTCTTTATTTAGAACATTTGAAGGCCCCTGATCTATAGCAAGACATTGAAAGCTTTGGTGAATTCGGATTAGCAGGTAAAAAGGAAGGTCTTAGAGATCAGGTATTGTAACCTTACATGAATCTTTGCTGTTCTTGTTTTAATAATGGCCTTTTTTAAAATCCTTGTTTCTCATAAAACAGGTTCCTTTGTGATTCATTGACCATGATGTGTGCTTTCCAAAGTCTTGTGTTTTTCCCTGTGTTATTTTTTTTTTTCTTTATCGATTTAAGAGTTGGTGTTACATTGAAATTATAGGATAAAGCTGGCCATAGACTAGTTGATTTTCAAATGAATGTTTTTTTACAAACATTAGAGTACATTAGATGTAGAGTGAATGTTATTCAAAAGTACTCCAATTTCGTTTGCTTCTAACATTCAATTTTGGAATGAATGAAGTTGATACAAAAACGTATTCACATTAGAAAAATGTTCCATCCTGTACCTTCAAGTGCCCAAAACTTTTGACAATATAGTGTATGTGAACCGGCACTTATGCTCGGTACACACTATAAGAAAATCATATGAAAATTGTCGTACAAGGACCGATCGTTCGGTAATCGGATCGTTAGTACATAGCTTTCGAGAACCGATCACGACAATTCGTGCGACAATATTCAAAGGGACAAGCGCAAAAATTTTTCTTGTACGATACCGGATCGTACAATTTTCGTTTAATCAGTACGGTAGTCATCTGAAAATACGATACAAATACAATACAATACATGACATCACTTTCAAAATTCTTTACTTTCATAGGAGAATTTTCGTATCTTTAGTAACCTTTTCATTTTCGATGTGCGAGTAGCAGGTGAAAAAAAAATGGGTGATCGTTCGTCCGATATTCTCATCGTGTGTACGGGGCTCTACCCCAGGTTCACACCTAAGCATTTTGCAGAAACGCACTACAGTCCATTTAACATAATTTCCTATGGGACAGGCTCACATCCCCTTTTTGGAAAGGGTCAGGAACATTTTTAAATGCAAAAAGTTGCATTTTTGGTTCTATAGACTTCAATGGAAACGCTGCAGAAAAGCATGTAGTGCGTTTTTACTGCGGTTTTTATGCGTTTTTCCTTGTTTTTGATGCGTTTTGCATTTTAAATCTGCCTAGCAACAAGAAAAGGGAAAGCAAAACGCATCAAAAACATGGCAAAAACACATTAAAAACACATGTGCAAAAACGCACCACAAAACACACTGCAGAAACGGATCAAACACAAACTGCATAGGTGTGAACCTAGCCTTAGTCTTGTGGCCTGAATTGCCAAAGTGTAGTGTTGAGTGAGGTGCGCGTTAACCATCCAGTCATATCCCAGAGAAGTTATTCTTTGTTATTCTTTTAAATTATCCTTCACAAGAATGGATATTTGAAGCAAGCACAGGGTCGCTTCACTTTACAATTTTAGTAAATCATGTTCCTGGTATGTGCCAGGACACAGAAAAATCAAGTCTTTTTGTGATGGAGGAGGGGTTGTTTGTGCCTTAGTCCTGGGAATAGTGCCATGAATGCACTCTATTCTCCTAAATCTCTGTAAAGAACCACTACCCCTGTAAAATGGAGTATTCTGATAACAGCATATTTAATGATATTATTCACTATACAAATTAAGGTTTTTATTTCACATTCCTTTTCTACACCTATACATGCAGGCCAAGCTGTCCAGCAGAAGTGGCAATGAGGAGGGTTGAGAAGAATTCCCATGAGATAAATCACTTTTTTTTTCCTGGATCAGCTAAAGCAACCCTGGCAGTGTTATAGCTTGCCCAAACCCGTCACTGTCACTTTTGTTAGACAGATTGATCTTCTTGTACATGTGGGAAATAAATAGAAATAGAGGCATGTTAAAGGACAAGTTCACTCTTTATTTAAAATGGTTCTAAAATCGGGTGGTGCGGCTGCAGATTCACACAAAAATACGTGCAGCCACACCACCCACACAGAGGAATGCGGACCCGCGGGTGGGTGCCATTAATTCTAATGGCATGCTGCCCGCACTGGAAATCGCAACCGTACTGGGAACCGATGTTCCTGTGCGGGCTGCGTTTTTGAAAGAATGCAGGGACTTCTTCCCTGCGAGTCCCGAGACACGGGGAGTCCATTCAAATGAATGGGCTCTCGTGCCCGCGCAAACCGTGGCCCGCAGGAACGTGGAGATGTGAACCTAGCATTAATGCATTCTGCATTAAGGTAAAAAAAACTCCCCACTACTTGTCCTGCTACACCCCCCTCATCGCTAAGCTGTCATGCCCAGTGCCCACACTACAGAAGCCGGAAGACAGCGCGCCGCTGGATAGAGGAACAGGTAAAAATAAAAGAAACATGAAACTTGGCAAAGAGCCACAGTATACAAAATATGATAAGAGGCAAAGAGCCGCATTCATTTTGGCTGGGAGCCGCACGCGGCTCGAGAGCCGCGTGTTCGCCACCCCTGCTTTAGTGTAATTTTGTATTTCAATGTATTTATTAATTTATAAACAGTTTAAGAAGACAGAAGCAACAAAACACGCCCACGCAGGGGCCATCAATTGCACATAAATAAATAAAGAAAACAGTGCTCTAACACCAACAGTTAGTGTCATTTTAAGCCCCCTTTCCTAGGCCCTTAAAGCCTAACTCCGGGCAAAAAGAAAGTGTGCCTGCACTGCACAGGTTAAATGCTCATTTTGTCCAGGGGAGAGGAGAAAGCTGTAAACTCACCTGATCCTCTGCTCCACCGGCAAACGGCACTCCCCCACGATCCAGTGGTGGAGTGTTTCTGATGTTCTCACGTCCAGTGCAGGTCTATGGGCATGATGAGATGAAACAGTCCACTGCACAGGACAGCTAGGCTGCAGAGGGGGCAGGAGCCACAAGGACCGGTCTTGTGTGGAGAGGATTGGAGGATTAGGTAAGTATATCTCCAATCTCTGTTCTTCAAATCCCTAGACAAAAACAAACAGTTGACCTGTACAGTGAGGGCACGGCCCCACTGCATGGGAAAACCTTTTTTTTTTGTTCGGGGTTGGGCTTTAAAATACATTAAGCTGAACCATCCTTCCCCAAGTGCATAGTTATCTCCTCCAACAGCTTCCTGCGTCTCATAAACACAGTGCCAGGCTACCCGCCTATGTAGTAAACATCCACAGACTTAAACGAGACGTTGCTCCAGCAGTACAAGTACATACATATCAAGTCTATGGGACACAGCAGTGGCATCCATAGAATCCTGATAGAGAATTACCCAGAGATTTGGCTGGGTAGCCTTACCATTATTCTTGCATAGCAGTACAGCCTCCTCTCCTGTTTTGAAATTTCAGATTGCATTGTATACTGCGAGCTTCTCACAGTGTGCATTAGAAGTTTCAAAACTTCAGATAGAGCATGCCTCCTTTCCTGGCAGAAGGACATCCCACATCATTTAGCGCTTTCCATTCAATTTGAATGTCTATGGCCCACCCTGGCATGAAGGATCAGCATCACATATGAGTATTTCCTAGGGTGGTGTGCATGCAAATGTGGTCTTTCTAGGATTGCCCACTTCTCCAGACTGACACCCACCCAATCAGACATTTGGATATTTGAATATTTGTGTTAATATTTGTTAGGAGTTGGCAGAAAAATCCAGCATAAAAATGCTTGGTCTGGAGCCTATTTACGCATGTTTATATGTGCTTATGCAGATATGGCATTAAGGGTCAGTTCACACCATGTCCACATCTGAATCGCACAGGAACCACATGCAAAATGCACTACATTTGCGATCTACAGCAGGTGTCAATAAAACTTACTGACACCCCAAACACAGGTATGTTTGCCCGCATCAGATTGCATTGTACTTTCTTACCATGCAATCCGGTTTCAGTGCTCTTGGGCCCCGGCTCACACTGATGTCACACTGTCAGCCCGTGTGCATGAGGCCTTAATCACAGCTAATATGCTTAGGGTAGGGGTGTCAAACTGGCAGCCCTCCAGCTGTTGTGAAACTACAAGTCCCATCATGCCTCTGCCTTTGGGAGTCATGCTTGTAACTGTCAGTCTTGCAATGCCTCTTGGGACTTGTAGTTTGGCAACAGCTGGAGGGCCGCCAGTTGGACACCCGTGGCTTAAGGGGTCAGCCAATAAATGGGTGTCAGTTGGGTCGGTTAATCTTTTGAGGCTTTTATGAACTCCATGTCTGTCCCTAGTCCTGAAGGTGAGGTGGCTTAAGGCAAAACAGTGTTACCCATGGTTCGATGGTTGGCCGGTCTATATTGTAAATGGCCTCATTTACCAGCGCGCTCTGCATTGTATATTTGTGACTTTCTACCCACCCTTCCGGGAAGTACGTAAATGTTCCCATACTGAGCGTGCTCTTTAAATTCAAACTTTGAGTACACCTATACTAGACCCATAATGATAGGAGTGGTGGCAAAGAATTGATCGTTGTGCATTTGCTATAAATTCAGCTTTGTAAAAACCATAATAGAAGATGGGTGCTCTGTACACTGTGTATATATAGAACAAGATGGCTGCTGGGCTCACCCTACCATGACCATAGCTGCCTATCATGCACAGCTCATAGCAGCTTTGTAATAGAATCAATGCCAGCAGGGAAGCCTGAAGACAGTTTTTTCATGTTTAGACCTAGCCTCAGGGGTGTACTATGAGAACTTCTCTTTGAAATATTCTTTCTCAAGATTTGCTTTTTTTTTCCCATAGGAGGATAAAATGAAGAACTTTTGCAAATCCAGTACAGATGCTTCAAATATGCCTAATATTCAAGAATTTGCACTGCAGCAGAATTTTAGATAGACAATCACCATGCACAGCTCTGATCAGAAGGCAGAAGGTGGAAGAACCACACACTGGAAGCCATCATCTATACAGAAAGGTGAAGAGCCCCATGTGTGGGGCAAAACATGTCAGAGGGTTGTAGTCAGGAGGAGCTTATGCTGAAGCCATATCTTAACCTTTCTGTATAGTGGTTGGGTTCTGGTGTGCAGCACTTCCACCTTCTCCTGCACCTACAAATGCGCTGCGGGCTGAGATGCGTAGAGGTATCATTCAATATGAATGGCAGCCCTGAGCATGCGATTCCTGCACCCACAGCCAGCCCACAGACTGCGGGCAAGTGTGAACCAAGTATTAAAGTGGTTCTTAAGGCTAAATGCATAAATCTAAAAAACCTTCAGTGTGCAGCACCCCCCTCAGCCACCTCTAATACTTACCTGAGCCTGATCCAGCAATATGCACAAGAGCTTTGGCTCTCCCAAGTCTCTCCCTCCTCTTTGGCTGAGACACAGCAGCGGCAGCCATTGGCTCCTGCTGCTGTCAATTAAAGCCAGTGAGGAGAGAGCAGGGGGTGGGGCTGAGCCTCGCTCGGTGTGTCTTATAGACACACAGAAGTGGCTCAGGTGTGAGCAGGTATGAGTGCCCCCAGAGCAAGCAGCTTGCTCTGGCGACACTCAGCAGGAGGAAGGAGCCAGGAGTGCTGGCAGGGGAACCTGAGAAGAGGAGGATCGGGGCTGCTCTGTGCAAAACCATTGCACAGAAAAGGTAAGTATGACATGTTTGTTATTTATACACAAAAAAAAATCTTAACCTTTAGTATCACTTAAGATTTGCTTAGAACAGTCTTTCTCAACGTTTTACCCTACAGGTACCCTTGAAATAAATCTTAGGTCTCAGGGAACCCTTGCAATTCATTGGGGGTCTGTGAGAAAATGCTACTTAAATTGGTGGTAAAAATGACATTCTTACAGCCAGATTAAAACTTCATTAATGTCGTGCCAATGGCTTTGCCATGTGGCAATGGCTCTGGAATGAAACCGGCACCATAAAAAGGGAAGCCAGCCAGCCACAGTTCAAGGAACCCCTAGAAACCTATGGAGAAACCAGGAGGAGACTTGCTTCATTCACTTGTTGGATCCAAATGATGGCCAGGCTAACATATTTAGAGGAGTTCAGCAATGGCTGCATATTTCGTATCTCAGGCTATGGTGAAAAATCAGAGTATATGGTTCTGCTTGTGAATAAGACTGCATAGATTGTAGGAAGACTATACAATGGAATAATCCCAATATACCTTAGTTATGTGTTCCCATTTACACAGCTTACCTAAAAATAATTATTTTTTTAAACATTTCTTACCTTTTTAGTTGTTTTCATTGTAGCAGGCCTTTTGGCAGACTGCAAGCTGCTTTTACAAAGTTCGGGACAAAGTGAGGACAGGTTTAGTTTCCCTCATTAACATACAATGTACCACCTAAGCATTTAGATCTTTAATCCTTTGTTAGGACAGACAGGGTGCACATCAAGTTTATAACTGGTAATGGGATCTGCAGGCACATCACAGACAGGGTTAATTATGGTAACCATAACGTTCAGTCTCCTTAAAAAATAAGTAGTTCTTTGCCCCATCCTCCTATGTGCTGTCTGTGGCTAGCTGTGAGGTCAGACAGGGCACCCCTCCTCCCTCCATGGCTGTCTGACAATGCAACTTACAAGTAGAAGGTGGCTTTGGCTCATTTTTCTGTCTTTTCTTTTTTGTCATTTCTCTTGCCCTTCATGGCTGTCTAACTACAGAGCTTACAAGTAGATGCAACTTTGGCACTTTTCTCTGTCTCCAAGCACCTGTCCTCCATGGCTGTCCAACAACTCAGCTTACAAGGAGATGGTTGCTTTGGCATGTTTCTTTGTCTCCAAGCAACTGTCCTCCATGGCTGTCCAACAACTCAGCTTACAAGGAGATGTTTGCTTTGGCACTTTTCCCTCTCTCCAAGCAACTGTCCTCCATGGCTGCCCAACAACTCAGCTTACAAGGACATGGCTGCTTTGGCACTTTTCTCTATCACCAGGCACCTGCCCTCCAAGACTGTTTAGCAACTCAGCTTGCAATGAGATGGTTGCTTTGGCACTTTTCTCTGTCTCCAGGCACTTGCCCTCCACGGCTGTCCAACAACATAACTTACAAAGAGATGGTTGCTTTGGCACTTTTCTCTGTCCCCAAGCACTTGCTCTCCATGGCTGTCCAACAACTCAGCTTGCAAGGAGATGGCTACTTTGACACTTTCTCTGAATCCAATCACCTGCTCTCCATGGCTGTCCAACAACTCAGCTTGCAAGGAGATGGCTACTTTGACACTTTCTCTGAATCCAATCACCTGCTCTCCATGGCTGTCCAACAACTCAGCTTGCAAGGAGATGGCTACATTGACACTTTTCTCTGACTCCAAGCCCCTGCTCTCCATGGCTGTGCAACAACTCAGCTTGCAAGGAGATGGCTACTTTGGCACTTTCTCTGAATCCAATCACCTGCTCTCCATGGCTGTCCAACAACTCAGCTTGCAAGGAGATGGCTACATTGACACTTTTCTCTGTCCCCAAGCACTTGCTCTCCATGGCTGTCCAACAACTCAGCTTGCAAGGAGATGGCTACTTTGACACTTTCTCTGAATCCAATCACCTGCTCTCCATGGCTGTCCAACAACTCAGCTTGCAAGGAGATGGCTACTTTGACACTTTCTCTGAATCAAATCACCTGCTCTCCATGGCTGTCCAACAACTCAGCTTGCAAGGAGATGGCTACATTGACACTTTTCTCTGACTCCAAGCCCCTGCTCTCCATGCCTGTGCAACAACTCAGCTTGCAAGGAGATGGCTACTTTGGCACTTTTTTCTGTCTTCAGGCACTTGCTCTCCACGGCTGTGCAACAACACAACTTAAAAGGAGACGGTGGCTTTGGCGTTTTTCTGTTTTCAAGTACTTGACAATCGTCATATGAGGAATGAAGGGGGAGGTTGGCTTGTAAGTCAAAAGGTTCCAGGCAAGCAGGCAAGTATTTGGATAAAAAAGACAATTGTCTGTCAAAGCAGCTGTCTTCTTGCTAGCTGCGTTGTCGGACAGCCTTGGAGGGAGGAGGGGCGCCCTGTTTGACTTTACAGCTAACTTTAGAAAGCATATAGGAAGATGGCACAAAGTACTACACCTACTTTATTCCCTGGGGAACAGAACACAATATCATTCGAAGTAAGACATCTTTAACATTACAAAACAGTGGGAAACTTCAGTTTTGGAGTTTTCAGAAAAGAGAAAGAAAAATTATAAATTTGTTTTTATTTTTAAAACTTTTTTAAAGTTAGCTTTTCAAGTTCTAGTAAGGTACATTAGGTGTTATCCCGATTTGGCTACAAAAGTAGAAATACAAAGATGGGATGGGAGCATAAACATTATTATCGCTAAGCTTTACTGTCCCTGCTTTATCATTTCCATTACAAGTAGCCATGGTTTATTACAGCTTGTCAATGTCCCTGGATCAACTTTATCTATAAATGTTAGTATCCAGCTATATTCTGTGTATCTAGGAAAGAATCCAGGACTTTTTTGAAGCAATCCACTGAGCTGGCCAGAACCAACTCTTGAGGGAGTCTATTCCACATTTTCACAGATCTTACTGTGCAGAAACCTTTCCGTGTTTGGAGATTAACCTCTGTGATGACCTCAGGGTGAATAACTCTACACCGAGTTCACTATATGAACCACTGATGTATTATACATGTTGATCATATCCCCCTTAATCTCCTCTTCTCAAGAGAGAATAAATTCAGTTCCTCTAATCTTTCCTCATAGCTGAGCTCCTCCATGCCTCTTATCAGTTTAGTTGCCCTTCTCTGTACTTTCTCCAGTTCCCCAATGTTCTTTTTGTGAATTGGTGCCCAAAACTGAACTGCATATTCCATAGTTTTTTTTCTTGACATATTTGGTATCTATTTGCTCGCCTTCATCTAATTTTTTACATTGTAGATGTTATTGTAGTTGCATGCTCTAAAATTTATGTAGGTGTATTTTTATTTAATTTAGCTTTGATAAAAAAAGTAGTGCTAATATCATGCAAGATAACAAATTACAACTATCTACAGAGTCTCTAAATTTTATAATGTTTTGGAGATTTTCATTAAATTTCAGGACTAAAATGTGCATTTAAATTTGAGTGTAAAAACACCAGGGATTGTTGATTCAGGGAATATCCGATTGCCTCCATGGGGATCAGGAAGGATTTTTTTTCCCTCGCAGGAGCAAATTGAATGATGCTTTAAAGCAGGGTCTCCAAACTTTTTAAACAAAGGGACAGTTTTTGGTCCTTCAGACTTTAAGAGGTCCGGAGTGTGGTCAGTGGGTGTATAAAATGTTTCAGGCCCAGCATCAGTGAGAATAAACATGGCCTCAGGGATGGTGGTCAGTAGGGAAGGAAGGAATAGTGCCCCAAGGGCCAGATAAAGGCTAGCAAAGGGCCACATCCAGCCCTTGGGCCGCAGTTTGGAGACCCTTGTTTTAAAGTATAAGTTCACCTTTTTTACAAAAAATAATAAATGCGCATTTTTTTGCAGATAAAAAAATGTGCATTTATTATTTTTGTTTCCGGAGCCTCTAAAGCATTGCACCAGCCATGAGCAGATCACTGGTGCCATGCAGGTCTCCTGTCAGTATATCTGCTTGTCCGTACGGGATGTATGGGCAAGCAGAGATAATGATAGGAAGAATCGATGAAGATTGTCAACTACAACCTGACAGCTGCAAAGAATGACGTGGCTGTCCGGGCGGGCGGATCCCCACACAGCCGCTTTTTTTTTTAAGTGTGACAGCTAGCGGGGGTGAGAAGATCTGTCCTGAATATGGGTGTAACATGTAACATGTTACGAAAGGTGAACTTATCCTTTAGTGGGGGTTATGCCTTCCACTGGATCAACAGTGATTCTAGGATTTGGTATATGGAGGTTCTCTATTGGTTGAGCTAGATGTATTTTTTTTAATCTAGCAAAGGCAAATAGACTGTGCACTTTGCAAGTGAAGTTGCACTTTAAAAGGGAACTTGCTCCAGAGTTTAATAGATAAGGGGAAGCTCTGCTGACTTCCATCGTCCAATCATGTGCAAGCAAAAATGTTTTTTGTTTATTTTCCTTGGGAATTCTTTTCAAAGTGAAGCTTTGGCTCATTTAGTAAGCTCTTGAACAAATTCCCTTACGGAATGCAGCTGCACTTGCAAAGTGCACGGTCTAGTTGCCTTTAGTAAATCAACTCCTATGTAACCATAGGGGTTACATATCCTGGTTGTACCACTATGGAGTATTCTTAAATTTCCTGAAGAAGCCAGCAATGGCAAAACATGATGGCTTTAAATTGAACAATACTGTTTATATTCTGTTCTTATGTAAAATAAAATATTGTATTTTATTTTATTTGTTTTTTTTTGGCACCTTTAAAATCCCTTTACCTATGATACTATATGTTATACACTCTATGGGATATGGTGCCTTTGGTTCCCAGGCCTACTGGTGTATTTTCAAAGTTTACCATGTATGTAACTATTGGGAAAAAAAGTGAATTGGTTAACTTTCCACCATCCTCTTAAGGCTAGGTTCACACCTATGCATTTTGCATTTGATCCGTTTCTGCAGTGCTTTTTGCGGTCCATTTTGCGTTTTTGCACATGCTTTTTTGTCGCTTTTTTATGCGTTTCGCTTTTTTTTTTCTTGTTGCTAGGCAGATTAACCATTTGACGCCCGGCCAATAGCCGTATGGCGGCCGGAAAAATGCACTAGCTTTTCGGGAGGCCGCCATTTGGCGTACTCCCGCACATGCACAGTTCGCAGAGCCGCGCAGCGGCGTGATTTGTCACCGGCCGTGTACCTCAGACATGGCCGATGACTGATCTGAGTATCGTCCCCAACTGGTACCATGTGATCTGCTGTGACCAATCACAGCAGGTCACATGACAGTTGTATACAATGGATGGCTTCATTCATGCCATCAATTGTATACTAGTGTCTAGCTGTGAATGGTCACAGCTAATCACATGCACATGTCATGTGATTAGCTGTGGCCAAATCACAGCTAAACACAACAAAAAAAAACAAAAAACCCCTGATGTCATTCAGGTAAATGCTTGCTTATAGCAAAGAAATTCTTTGCTATAAGCAAATTGTGTAAAAAAAAAAAAATACTGATCACTTCCCCAAAGTAGTACAGTGTTACTATGTTAACATTGTACTATGGTCATAGTGAAATATGAAAACAAAATCTTGAAAAAAAGAAAAAATTTGAAAAAATAAAAAAAATATATTTTTTTTTCACACTGTCACCAGTGTCCCTGATCACCGCCATGCCAGTTATATGATGACACTGTACTGCACTGGGGACAGTATGTAAAAGAAAAATAGTGAAAATAATTTTTTTAATTTTTTAATTTTCTGAGGTGATTGTAGCCGTATTAGTGCATTTGCGACAGAAACAATTGAGTACTGTCCGTGATACTTTTTTTATTTGCACTAACATACAATTTTGAGGACAAGCTTTCGGGGTATGTCCCCTTCTTCAAGGTCTAAGCAGTACTATTAAAAATCACAAAGTTTAAGCAGAATGTTAGAATGGATTGAGAGAAAAAAAAAAAAAAAAAAAAAAAAAAAAAAGGGCTACAGATAAGATACATCAAAAGTGAGGGGGGGAGGGGGGATACAACACTCACACAGAGGGGGTCAAGTTTTAGCTAATAGATAGTCATAAAGCTGTCGGATAGTGGTTGAGGAATCCCATGTCCAAATTAAGACCGTTATCTTTAGTGTCAAATAGAATTATCATTCTTAGTTCAAATGTTTTTCTTTCCTGGATGGATTTAAATTTTCCTTTCAGAACTAAAATATTGAGGTCTTCCATATTGTGGCCTGGTTGTGAGAAATGGTGTCCTACAGGTGTGCAGAGGTCATCTTCTTTATGTTCCTTGATGGTATGTCTGTGTAAATTCATCCGTGTTTGCAACCTCTGTCCTGTTTCACCAACATAAGATCCTTTGCTGCATTTTCTGCACTGGATAAGGTACACAACATTACTGGAGGTGCAGCTGTATGATCCGGAGATATTGAATCAATCCATCAAAAAGTGTCAGACACTCAAAAGGGATCTTCAATATCTCCGGATCATACGGCTGCACCTCCAGTAATGTTGTGTACCTTATCCAGTGCAGAAAATGCAGCAAAGGATCTTATGTTGGTGAAACAGGACAGAGGTTGCAAACACGGATGAATCTGCACAGACATACCATCAAGGAACATAAAGAAGATGACCTCTGCACACCTGTAGGACACCATTTCTCACAACCAGGCCACAATATGGAAGACCTCAATATTTTAGTTCTGAAAGGAAAATTTAAATCCATCCAGGAAAGAAAAACATTTGAACTAAGAATGATAATTCTATTTGACACTAAAGATAACGGTCTTAATTTGGACATGGGATTCCTCAACCACTATCCGACAGCTTTATGACTATCTATTAGCTAAAACTTGACCCCCTCTGTGTGAGTGTTGTATCCCCCCTCCCCCCCTCACTTTTGATGTATCTTATCTGTAGCCCTTTTTTTTTTTTTTTTTTTTTTTTTTTTTTCTCTCAATCCATTCTAACATTCTGCTTAAACTTTGTGATTTTTAATAGTACTGCTTAGACCTTGAAGAAGGGGACATACCCCGAAAGCTTGTCCTCAAAATTGTATGTTAGTGCAAATAAAAAAAGTATCACGGACAGTACTCAATTAATTTTCTGAAAAATTATGACAAAAAAAATACAACTTCAAAAAACTCGCCATGCCTCTTATGAAGTACGTCGGACTGTCTACTCTGCAAAAAGGGGTCATTTGGGGGATATCTGTACTATTCTGACATTCTTGGACCTCAAGAAATTAGATTGGCCGTCAGTACTTCAGGATTGATCAATATTCAGATCTATACCATAGTTTGTGAACTCTATAACTTTCCTACAAACTAACAAATACATCCTAATTTGGGTTATTTTCAGCAAAGACGTAACAGAATACATCTCGGCCTAAATTTATGAAGAACAATTATTTATTTGCAAACTTTTATAACAGAAACAAAGAAAAACGTGTTTTTTTTTCAAAATTTTCGGTCTTTTTTTGTTAATTGAGCAAAAAATAAAAACCACCCCAGTGGTGATTAAATACCACCAAAAGAAAGCTCTAGTTGTGTGAAGAAAATTATAAAATTTTAGTTTGGGTACAATGTTGTATGACCGCGCAATTGTCATTCAAAGTGTGAGAGCGCTGAAACCTGAAAACTGGCCTGGGCAGGAAGGTGTAAAATTGCCCGGTATTGAATTGGTTAAACAGCATCAAAAACACAGCAAAAACGCACTACATGCATTTCTGCAGCGTTTCAATTGAAGCCTATATAACTAAAAATGCAACTTTTTGCATTTAAAAAAGTCCCTGACCCTTTCAAAAAAATGCACCAGGTGAAAATGTGGAAATGTGAACGTGTCCCATCGGAAATCATGTTAAATTGATTTTAGTGCGTTGCTGCAAAACGCTGCAGAAAACGCATAGGTGTGAACCTAGGGTAAAAGGCGGCTATCAGTTTTGGGTGGACTCTCCTTAATAGAGATATATTGATGGGAAATGAGGTGAGCATGCTATTCCATGCCCACGTATGAAAGGTTATAATATATGGAAGCTTTTTTCCAAAATTGTGCATTAGAAAGGTAATATGTCCAGCAACCAGTGGTCTATTTAGGTTTCGTGCTGCCCTAGGCAACACAAAAATCGTCCCACCATGGAGAGACCCTGACACCGACCAACACCCCCCTCCCCCACGAAAAGAGCCTGACATTGACCAACAACACCCCAGACCCCCACCTGAGAGAGCCTCTCACTACCACCTCCCCCCGTACACTGGCAACCCCCCACCCTTATGAGAGAGAAGACACTCACCTTCACAGCTCCGGACAAGAGTCAGGTTCTACATACACCATAAAGCAGCTGCAGCCTATCTCAGATCCCACCTGGTTACCATGCTGCGTGTCCCTTCTTCCATCCCTTCTTTTGGGGGTGCAGCACTGCCCCCTTGAAAAATGCCACTGCCCCCCCATGAAAGTTGCCACTGCCCCCCTGAAAAATGCTGCTGCCCCCCTGAAAGATGCCGCTGCCCCCCTGAAAAATGCCACTGCCCCCCCTGAAAAATGCTGCTGCCCCCCCCCTGAAAGATGCCACTGCCCCCCTCAAAGATGCCACTGCCGCACCCTGAAAAATGCTGCTGCCCCCCTGAAAGGTGCCGCTGCCCCCCCTGAAAGTTGCCACTGCCCCCCTGAAAAGTGCCACTGCCCCCCCTGAAAGTTGCCGCTGCCCCCCTGAAAAATTCTGCTGCCCCCCTGAAAGATGCCGCTGCCCCCCTGAAAAATGCCGCCCTAGGCAAATGCCTTGTGGTAAATACGCCCCTGCCAGCAACTATCATGAAGGATACGTCTTTTTTTTTCAACTGCAAAGATCATTCTGGATCAGGGGCGGACTGACAACTCATGGGGCCCCCGGGCAATAGGGGATCATGGGGCCCCTGTGTCCTTCCCCAAACTCAAAAAAGCTTATGAAAAAGGTACCAGGGGCATCTTATGGGGCCCCCTACTGACCCCGGGCCCTCGGGCAGTGCCCGAGTTTGCAAATGGTCAATCCGGCCCTGTTCTGGATGGAGCCTGCAACACCACTATTGCCATCTGACATTTCTAGTTCTGATTTGTATTGCATTTCTTGTCCATTTGTAGAAGGAATACAAAGAGTTAATGAGGAGCGTGCAGCAGATTGTGTATTGGTGATTATAGCTTTGGAGAGTTCACTGATAGTGAGTTTGATTTGTATGTAGAGCAGGATCATATCTTCTTGTACTAAGCCTGTGACCCCAACACGCAGGCTCTGTGCAGCTCTTGGCCTGGCCGGCTTACACTGTGTACGTGCCGAGTGCAGTTAAAGAGACACGACTTCTTGGACTCGCAAGTCACATGACTCCTTCTCAACAAGTACACGCTTACCCTGTGCAAAGGGAGCCGAGTCTGTTCCAATTTCCATGTCAGAGAGATATTTTCTTTCTTGGGCAGCGTCTTATTATTATAATTATTTTTTTTAGTGCAATAATAAATCTGATAAAAAAAAAGAAATGAAAAAAAATTGTACTAAAAGAAAATGAATGCAGCCACCACATCTATGGACCGGTAAGCTGCAATATATTATATTTTTGTTCATGGGTTCAGAGACACTTGAAGTGATTTAAATCCGGCATTGGCCCAAAACCGGAATAAGCGATTTGGTTGAACTGACTCTTTCACGTGGTCACCCACCCATTTGGCACGAGATGTCCAAATTCCTAGCAAGGCAGAGCCACACCAAATGATGGTGCAAAATGCCAAAAGTCATTTAGGAATTTAGGGGGGAGAGTATGGAAAATTGATTTAACCTGATTTGATGTGTTAAGTAGAATGGAGCAGAAAAAATGTAAAATGTTGTATTTGTTACTGCTAGAATGAAGCCGTACAGAAGATGGAAGGTTTACCTTCTGCGGGTCTCACACTGTTGTGGCATGTTAGAGTGCGCATGTTAACACACGTTATGTCACGTGTTAGGCTGACCATACATGGTTAGAAAATCTTATGAAAAAACGGTCATATTTGATAAAGACCTGTCGAGCATGTATGCGATAACGCCATCATTGTATCGAAATATTTCCCCCAATTATTGACATTCTTGTTCGTTAACAACATAAATGGTATATTTTTCATCGATCGGCGGTGATGTAAAGATTTTTTGACCTTTTGGGAACGCTGCAACTCGCCAACTGTATTTAAAAGAAAGATCTTTGTTTTCGTTACTTGTACTTCCAGGGTTATAGTTTAACACACGAATGCGCTGTAGGTTTTTTCAAACTGTTTCCGATCAATTCCACTGAATCGAAAATCGATAGTTTAAAGCGGAGTTCTACTCACTCTGTAAAAAAATAAAAGTCAGCAGCTACAAAAACTGTAGCTACTGACTTTTAAAAAACAGCCACTTACCTGTCCCTAGGTCCCGTGTTGCCCCCACCGCAGCCCGTTTCACCGGATGTCCTGTATTCCAGGAGGCCGGCATCTTCAGTGTGGGCACCCGGCTGTGATAGCTTGCGGCTTCACAGCCGGGTACCCACTGCGCATGCATGAGAAGAACTGCACTTTCTGAATGGCCACCTGTAGTCTTCTGGGACCTGTCACATGTACTATGTCTGCAGTCTCCGGTCATCTCCTGTACTGTGTCTGCAGTCTCTGGTCATCTCCTGTACTATGTCTGCAGTCTCTGGTCATCTCCTGTACTGTGTCCGCAGTCTCCGGTCATCTCCTGTACGGTGTCCGCAGTCTCTGGTCATCTCCTGTACTGTGTCTGCAGTCTCTGGTCATCTCCTGTACTATGTCCGCAGTCTCTGGTCATCTCCTGTACTGTGTCCGCAGTCTCTGGTCATCTCCTGTACTGTGTCCGCAGTCTCTGGTCATCCCCTGTACTGTGTCCGCATTCTCTGGTCATCTCCTGTACTGTGTCCGCAGTCTCTGGTCATCTCCTGTACTGTGTCCGCAGTCTCTGGTCATCTCCTGTACTATGTCTGCAGTCTCTGGTCATCTCCTGTACTATGTCCGTAGTCTCTGGTCATCTCCTGTACTATGTCCGCAGTCTCTGGTCATCTCCTGTACTGTGTCCGCATTCTCTGGTCATCTCCTGTACTGTGTCCGCAGTCTCTGGTCATCTCCTGTACTGTGTCTGCAGTCTCTGGTCATCTGCTGTACTATGTCCGCAGTCTCTGGTCATCTCCTGTACTGTGTCCGCAGTCTCTGGTCATCTCCTGTTCTGTGTCCGCAGTCTCTGGTCATCTCCTGTACTATGTCCGCAGTCTCTGGTCATCTCCTGTACTATGTCCGCAGTCTCTGGTCATCTCCTGTACTATGTCCGCAGTCTCTGGTCATCTCCTGTACTGTGTCCGCAGTCTCTGGTTATCTCCTGTACTATGTCTGCAGTCTCTGGTCATTTCCTGTACTGTGTCTGCAGTCTCTGGTCATCTCCTGTACTATGTCTGCAGTCCATTGGTTCAGAATATTTTTTTTCTTGCTTTCCTCCTCTGAAATCTAGGTGCGTCTTATGATCAGGTGCGTCTTATAGCGCAAAAAATACGGGTACTTTAGAATCTTCATTGATCGGAAAACCAAATACACCCTTCCCTTCTCCTTAAGTCTTTGTTTACGACTTGCATGCAGGTGCATTTTAAAATGTGAATTTCCATTTAAACCAATTAGCACTATTTCCAGCTGCAGCGCACATGTCCTGGGTTTTAGTGCTTTTTTGACATTTGCATGCTTGGCTTTGAGGCAAATAAAGTATTTTTCCATGAGATGTCTTTAATGGCTGTGCCAGATGATCCCACACATGTTCTTGATCTGTGCCCTGCAGACCTTATTGAAGGGTCATTCAACCCACAACTGATTCTAATGTGTCTCAGGGTGTATGGTAAAAGTATCTCTATACATGAGGACTATGCAGGGGGCTTCACTTCACGCACCCCCCTTTGGACATTTTCACATTTGTAGTGTTACAGCCAGGAATTAAATTTCATTTAATTGGAACTGTTGATGGATTACACTGAGGATCAATCTAATTTAGGGCTCTTTCACACGGGACTGACCCGTTTAGCAGATCCGCTTGCTCAGGGGGGATCTCTCCGCTGATCCCTGCTGAGCAAGCGGATGACAGGTCTGCGTCTCCTCCACTGCTGCAGAGGAGACACGGAGCTGTTCGCTCTCCTTAATGGGCGGTTGGATGAAAACAGAACTCCTGTCCGTTTTCATCCGATCCGACGGACAGAAGAGGAATTGGATCCCCATCCGTCCCTTTTTGGTGGATTGGATCGGATGTCGGCGGATGAAAACAGACACATGTCCATTTACACTCGCCGCTCCATAGACGAGAATGGAGGTTCCGATCGAGTCTGTCTGAAAAACGGGCAGGTGGACCCGATCAGAGTGTTTGTGTGAAAGAGCCCTTAGGCTACGTTCACACTAGCTTTGTCAGCAGGCATCAGACAGGCATTTGGGAAGCGTTTTTAACGCTTCTCATGTGCCTATGAAAATTCTGCACATGGCAGCACACAGTGCTGTTCACACTGAAGCACTAGCGTAGCTTTGCGTCATGGCAAAACTGGCGGCTCATATCGAGTCAGTAGGAGTTAAAGCCTCCTATTCAAGTCTATGGTGCCGCTCCTCAAACGCCTGGCAGGCATTTGCAACGCAGTTGCAACGCAGTTGTAAGGCATTTGCAGAGCGTTAATACCATTTAACTTCATTATAGGCGTTTGTGGTGCAGTTTTAACGCTTGGAAAACACCTATCAAATGCCTCAAAACCACGCATAGGGCGTTTGGGGAGTGTTTGAGGCGCATTAAAAACGCTTCCCAAACACCTGTCTAACGCCTGTCAAACTCTATAGGGGTGTTTGGCAAGAGTTAGAAATGAAGTCAAGTGTGAACGAGCCCTTAGACAGGAGCCAATTAGCCTACCAACATGTGTTTGGAGTGTGGGAGGAAACTGGAGTACACAGAGGAAACCCGCACAGGGAGTACATGCAAACTCCAGGCAGGTAGTGCTGTGGTTGGAATTCAAACCAATGACCCGAGTGCTGCTAACTGATTAAATAAAATTTCAGTGAATGAATAAACATGCTCTAAGAAATCACTTCATATCAGAAGTCCCTTATCACATCAGAAGCCCCCCCCATCACTTTAGTGTACCCCTTACATATCAGAGTTCCCCCATATTACAGGGTCCTCATCAGAGTCCCCCGTTGCATCATGGTCCCCATCAGAAATAGAGACCAGCTGATCAGATTCCTCAGTCTATGCACAGAGTTTGAGAATACACCACTGACCCTAGCTGTGGGCTGGGTAAAATCTTGTAGCCCCCTGGCTGGAGTGTGTAGACCCCCGATTTAAACAAAATAGCATACAATACCTAAGTGGAAAAAAAGATGATTTCCAATTTATTTACTAATTGTAAATGGCTTGGTCTGGTGGTGCCTTCAGAAGTCACATAATGGAATGTGTCACATGATCTCAAAATGAATGCACCTGTTCTGGGGGGTCCCAAAATTTGTTATAAAATACATCTAAATAAACAAGTTGATCGAGTTCTAAGACCTATTCAGACAAGTCTTGGATAAAGTTCTGAAAAGTTATTACATTAACCAACTAGAAAAGCTACAATTTCTGGGGAAATTGTGTGAAGTGTTCTTGCCTCCACCAGTAGTCTACAACTGGAGTGGGCGGAGTAACTGGGTGGAGTGGCTTGTCACTCTGCTGCCTGCTCACACACCTGGGTTCCTATGGCAACTCACTCTACAGCAAGGGCAGAGAAGAGCGGTTAAAAACAAACTGCTCCAACTTGCTCACTTCACTGGTGGTTGCCATCTTCAAACGGTTGTAGTTTTAAAATTATAAATCTTACACCGAAGAGCTTTATATTGTGAGAATCACAAGACCCAGACCTACATTATGATGCATAGTATGTCTCTGAAATATTAAAAATGAAGGCACAGTCGCAGTTTAGAAATTGCCCTTCAAATTTGAGGTGGCTAGAGTGGAGTTTCAATGAATGTGAATGGGCGGCGTGAGTTGCAAACAAATGGTCATATTGTGAAAACTATCAGGACTATGGCTTAGTTGTGGGCATTTTTAGTGGCAGCAGGGATAGCTGAACGTTTTGATATAAGATTTGTGTAGGTGGGCTTGAAAATGAGGGAGTGATGGCAGTTTAGAAATCATGTCCTGATTTTTCAGCTCACACTCTAGCTTTTGTCAGCTCCCACTCTAGTTTTGAACATTCCGCCATTCATTCCTATGGGACCAATTTCACCACAAAAACGCAGATATTTCGTGAAAAATCCAGCGAAACGTTCCACAAAGTTCCACACCTATCAGGAACAATCCGCACGTTTCGGTATATTACTGTCTATGTAGTGTAAAAACTGTGGGAGGAGTTAGGGTGGTAAATTTGGCTATAATAATAGGAATATATATGTGAGATAACAGTAAGTGGTCTTGAAATGCAAGAACACTTAATGACAAGACATCGCACTTGTCAATGGTGTCATCTTTGTAAACATTCTGTAGCCTTCTATGGATGTTGGACAGTCTGCACCCCTCCTTCATCAAGAACTCAATGACAGAACGTTGCTTCTGCTTGAAATCCGTTATTTACCTGCAATGGAAAAGACGAAGAGTTATTAAACAGGAAGAGTTACTGGACCAGCATATGAAATTTGAATGACCTAAGTTATTAAAATAGTTATACCCTCTTTTGCATTACTTTTGGTACAGACCTCGTACATTGTACTAGAAGGTGTCCTTCTTACTCATCTCAGAAAGTTGGGAAGTACAGTATGCTTTATATACAGTATGTTGTGTAAGTCAAAAGGTGAAAATCCCACTGAAATTAGTATTAATTCAGGGTTGTAACACTACAACACATCAAAGTCCAAGGGGTTGAATACTATTGAATGCAAAGTACTACTGCATGTGTTATATTAGAGGATACAATAGAAGGTCATCAACTCTACCCTCCTAGGAGGGCTGCCTTAGCTACCCACATGGCAGAAAAACATATTTCAAATATATTTTAACCCCTCGCCTACAGGGCACTTATACCCCCTTCCTGCCCAGGCCAATTTCCAGCTTTCAGCGCTGTCACACTTTGAATGACAATTGCGCAGTCGTGCAACACTGTACCCATATGAGATTTTTATAATTTTTTATGGGCACTGAAAGGCAGCACTCATATATTGCACTGATAGGCGGCCTTGCCTTGCGCCCGTCATTGTACTATATGGCGAGCGGGAGGCGATTAAAAATATTCTTCCCAAATATATTTACATATATTTTGAAATGCTACAATTTTGGCCATATTCAATATATTTCAATAAATATATATATATATATATATATATACTGTATGGTTGAAATGCGTTTTTATTACAAAATATATGAAAAATATTTTTAAAAATACATTTCAAATATACTGTATGTCTTTAAAAATACAAATGTACATTTTTGGAATGCATTTGCAAATATATGTAAAATTATACGTTCAAATTACTTTTTTATATGTTAAAAAAAATCTGAAGAATATACAGTATTTAAAAATATATTCTTCAGATTTTTTTAACATATAAAAAAGTCATTTTAACATATATTTTTACATATATTCGTAAATGCATTCCAAAAATGTAGATTTGTATTTTTAAAGACATACAGTATGTTTGAAATGTATTTTTAAAAATATTTTTCATATATTCTGTAATAAAAACGCATTTCAACATAATATATATATATATATATATATATATATATATAGATAGAAATATATTGAATATGGCCAAAATTGTATCATCTGAAATATATGTCAATATATTTGGGAAGAATATTTTTAAAATATATTTCAAATATATTTTTCTTCCATATGGGTAGGCACTCTGCTGGGGAGATCCAGGCTCTGGAGTGCCCAAGAGATGTGTGCAGCCAAGCAGCCTCTACTTATATGTAAAATGTAACATCTGAGTGGACCTTTAAACCTGTTTGCAGTGTCATCGTTCCTTGCAGATGTTTTCATTATACACATATGAGGAGATTTGCTGTTGTCACTATTTCTGTAGCTGAGCAGGTTAAATAGTCACTGACGGAAATGTTGTCCTTCCTTGCAACTTGAGAAGTCCAATGAAAGGAGATTGGCCTGGGAGTCCGTGTTATTGATTCTCCACTGTATTACAACAGAAGGCCTGTCACTCATACCTGGACCTTCTCCCAGGATAGTCACCTTCACTTTCACTGAGCATTTAAAGGGCTGATGGGTTTTATCTCTCTAGTCTAACCAGATAAGGAATCTGTTTGCTCTGCACAGCCCTTCCTGATTTCTTTAGTTTTATTTTCCCCAGCTCTTATATATCAGCCCCACAAAATCACAAATCCAAACCTAACGTCTTTTTTTTTTCTTTTCAGAAAAATGTTTATTGAATATGTACTATGTATAACAGAGTATACAAACAATATTGCATGCCTGGTATGGAACATCACCATACACATCAAAGAAAATAACACAAGAAAACATTCCATCAAAATGGTAGCCCACAAAGGAGGCTAAGATTTGCTTCAATTGTCCAGTCATGTGCAGATTAAATAAACAAGAAATTGCTTCCCACTGACACCAAAGATGGGGCACTATTCTTCCCACTGACACCAACTATGGGGTACTATTCCTCCCACTGACACCAACTATGGGGTACTATTCCTCCCACTGACACCAACTATGGGGTACTATTCCTCCCATTAACACCAACAATGCGGTACTATTTCTCCCACTGACACCAATGATGGGGCACTATTCCTCCCACTTACACCAAAGATGGGGCACTTTTCCTCGCACGGACACCAAAGATGGGGCACTTTTTCTTCCACTGACACCAAAGATGTGGCACTTTTCCTCCCACTGACACCAAAGATGGGATACTATTCCTCTCGCTGACACCAAGCATGGGGTACTATTGCTCCCACTGACACCAAAGATGGGGTACTATTTCTCTCACTGACACCATTGATGGGGTACTATTCCTCCCACTGACACCAAAGATGGGGCACTTTTCCTTGCACTGACACCAAAGATGGGGCACTATAACTTCCATTGACGCCAACGATGGGGTACTATTCCTCCTACTGACACCAATCATGGGGCACTATTCCTCCCTCTGACACCAAAGATGGGGCACTTTTCCTCCCACTGACACCAAAGAAGAGGCACTTTTCCTCCCACTGACACCAAAGATGGGATACTATTCCTCTTGCTTACACCAATCATGGGGCACTATTCCTTCCTCTGACACTAAAGATAGGACACTCTTCCTCCCACTAATACCAAAGAGGGGACACTGTTTACTCCCACTGGCACCAAGACAAGAATTTGCTTCCCACTGAAACCAAAGATGGGGCACTATTCCTCCCACTGACACCAACGATGGGGAACTTTTCCTCCCACTGACACTAATGATGAGGCACTTTTCCTCCCACTTACACTAAAGATGGGATACTATTCCCCCTGTTGATACCAATCATGGGGCACTATTCCTCCCCCTAACACCAAAGAGGGGACACTGTTTACTTCTTCTGACACCAGGACATTTTCTACTCCCGCTGGCCACAGTCTGGCCCTCTAGAGTTTGAAGGACAGTAAACTGGCTCTTTGTTTAGAAAGTTTGGAGATCCCTGGCCTATGTTTATATAGAGATGATAGGGGGAGGGGCAAATGGGGCAGTTGTATATACCACATTAGTTTAATGCGTATGAAGCTGTCCATACACAGCAGGATATCATTTTACATTTCTGAATAGTTCCACGCTTAGAATATTCTGATTGCAGCCAACATCCACAGTTCAAAGCACATCAGAAGGTAGTCTATATTGCCAAAAGTATTGGGACGCCTGCCTTAACAATCACATGAACTTTAATGGCATCCCAGTCTTAGTCCATAGGGTTCAATATTGAGTTGTCCCGCCCTTTGCAGCTATAACAGCTTCAACTCTTCTGGGAAGGCTGTCCACAAGGGTTAGGAGTGTCTATGGAAATGTTGGACCATTCTAGAAGCGTATTTGTGAGATCAGGCACTGATGTCGGAGGAGAAGGCCTGGCTCGCAGTCTCCGCTCTAATTCATCCCAAAGGTGTTCTATCAGGTTGAGGTCAGGACCCTGTGCAGGCCAGTCAAGTTCCTCCACCCCAAACTCACTCATCCATGTCTTTATGGACCTTGCTTTGTGCACTGGTGTGCAGTCATGTTGGACCAGGAAGGGGCCATCCCCAAACTGTTCCCACAAAGTTGGAAGCATGAAATTGTCCAAAATGTCTTGGTATGCTTGACTCTGCAGACAGTTGGTGACTTCTGTGCACTTTGTCATTCAGCCTTTTGCTGACCCCGCTCTGTCATTTTACGTGGCCTACCACTTCATGGCTGAGTGGCTGTTGTTCCCAGTTGCTTCCACTTTGTTATAATACCACTAACAGTTGACTATGGAATATTTAGTAGCCAGGAAATGTCACGGATGGACTTATTGCACAGGTGACAACCTATCACGGTACCACGCTTGAATTCACTGAGCTTCTGAGAGCGACCCATTCTTTCACAAATGTTTGTAGAAGCAGTCTGCATGCCTAGGTGATGATTTTATACACCTGTGGCCATGGAGGTGATTGGAACACCTGAATCCAATGCTTTGGAGGGCTGGCCCAATACTTTTGGCAATATAGTGTATATGCATATGGACCCAGGGAGAGGACTTTCTGTGAAGCTTCCAGGGCAGCCTCCTCTTTTCAAGATTTGCCCCTAGAAATCTGTCTCTGGGCTTCTGAACTAGCCCAGTTTTTGTGTGTTACATTCAATGTTTGTCATAACACTGAGTCACACCACTTGAAATGGAAGAAAAGCTGGTTATAGTTTAGAAGACCTAAAGCTGAATCTTTAGTGGTTCTCGGCCCAGTAAGGGCTCTTGCACTCTTGGACACCTGAAAACACCACATTTTTAGGCATTCAGGCATATTTTTGCTGACTTAAGCCAGCCATACATTATACAATTGCAGGATTCCCCATAAACACAGTCAGTGTTGATGGGGGAATCTCCCTGCACCGCTACTGTGCTTGCTAGTGGGAGGTTTCCCCACTGTCAGAGTGCAGTGATCACTGCAAGTTGTTATTGCCACCGGCAGTGATCACATGAAAGAACCCAGCGGGCTGGTTGTACTGAAGTCAATCGATGGATCAACTTCAGTACAACCAGCCTGCCCATGGATGGAACATGGGCAGGAACATTTGTCCAATTCCTGCTGAACTTGCCGAATTTCAATTAGTCTGTGACCCGCCTTAAAGTGCTTGTAATCTTTTACATATACCCAGTGAAGTGAGTGGCCTCAGCTGATATAGAGAGATTAAATAAATCCTCCTATGTATGTTCTACCTGTTTATCTTCAGTCTTCTGTTCTCTACATTCGTTCTGAATTTTAAAGCTTGTCTGAGAGTTCAGAAAAAAGCAGGCAGAGAGATGAAATTACACACTGCAGAGCTCAGTGAGGAGAGTTCTGAGAGCTGATTGGAGGGAAGGGACACACACCCCTCCATACAGCTCACAGGAACAGAGCTGAGGCTGTCAATCTGCTGGAGGTCCCTCCCTGTCACCATTTTTCTCCTGGTGTCAGCAAAACGTGTCAGAAGTGACTCATGCTGATAGCAGAAAAATGAAGCAGCAGACAGAAATGACACTCAGTGCTCTTAATTGAGACAAATACACACTATACAGGGATTTGCTTTGTTCATATTTCATCCACTTTAAGGGCACAAGTACTGTATGTCTGGCTTGCTTGAGATGCCAAAATGTGTTGCTGAGTATATCTGTATACCAGAGTAAATGCAGTCTATTATTTTTAATTGTCCTGTACACACTGACACATAAACTTGTGCTGTGTATAGATCATAAAAAAAAAATACAAAAATCTGTATTGCTGGTCAAAATGTATGCGTGTATATGTGCAGAGATGTGCATATACGCGCATATGCCACACCCCCTTTAAAAGAAAGCTAGAAGAATTTGTAGGTGTGTGTGCGTTTACATGCATGTACTACACAGCCCATCCTCGCATTTTTACGCAGGAACTAGCTGCCAGGAATATTTGATCTTCATAACATCAGTACTGTGTGCAAAAACTCTTAGGGGGGTTTGAGGACGTCAGACTTGGTACACTAGATCAGCAGCAGAGTGTCCCTGGGAAATCAGGAAATATTTGAACATGTTGGCAGCTGTGTAAGCAAGAGGGAGAAAACAGAACAGAGGAAGGAAAATGTTGCTGCTGTCGGACTTTCTCCTTTTTGATGAAGTCATTCTCCGCTCAGGTCCTGAACTGAAATGGATTTTGTAGTATATAATGACAAGGCCGTCATCTCCCTCTTGTGCAGCCCCCACTGCCGCCCAGGATTGGAGCCAGCTCCTTCTCAGTGGGGTTCTTCATTATTTTTGCTATTTACAACAAGCAGTACCACTTTTCCATTCTTCTTTTCTTTAATTAAACGTTGGTATAATTCATTTCATATTCAGGCAGCATAGAACTGTAGAGGTTTTTTAATATAATCTTGGACACATTGCCAGAATTACAGCGCTGTAATAATGGACTGCTAGGAGGTATCCTCTAGAGACTAAAAGCAATTGGAATTTTACATTAAAAAGCATTTGCAGAGTGTACTAATGCTAAGAACCCAACTATGAATGTGGTACTCTTCCAGCCTTCCAGAATGAAAAGGGTCAGGCTTATTGAGGCAGGCAGGTCTTGTCCGAAAATGAATGGGGGTGGGGTGGGGCTGGTAAAGGGGTATTTGGGCTGTCTTGAGACTGAGCTTAAAGCAGAAATAAAGTCATTGGTTTAACCGTTTCCCAAAACAGTTAGGCTTCATTCACATGGGGCATACTTAGAGTGTTACTAAACCCAGGACCCTACATTCACTATATCTGGTCTCCCACAGTACACAACATGGAAATGCAATTATTTCCATATAAACTTTTAAATGCCTTTTCTCATCAGCAGTATATAACAGTCTTGTGACTTCTATCAGTGTCTGGCTGAGCACCAGTTAAAACTTCTAGGAGGAGTTTTCATTCTCCTCTGACTGTCCTATGATGCTGCATGACCCCTGACCCTCTGTCTGGACAGTGCTGATTGGCCCTGTGTAGATCACATGCACTCTCCCAAAGAAGAAAAAAAACTCTGTAGCCATATACACTAAACTAAGCATGTGCAGAGTGACTCCAAGAGCTCTGTACTATCAGCAGATGAACTGGGGACAGTAGAAGAAGGGGAGGATTAGAAAAGACAGGATAAAACAGCCTTTTTACACAATGCAGAGGATTAACCCCTTAGGTTTCACAATGAGTATAACCAGCATGCTTTACTGCATATACAGACTGATTTTACTGTTGTGGGTTTAGTAACACATTAAACGTACCCCCATGGAGGGCTGTGTTTACCCTCTCTGGGATGCACAGGTGTTCCATGCATCCCTGTGCAGGTAGTCTCATTGCTGTCAATTGGGACAGAACCACTACTCCCAAGTTGACATCTATACGGGTGCAAAGGGTCTACATAGGGATGAAAAGAACATGTCTGCATCCCCGTGAGGGTGAACATGGCCCTCCATGGGGTTACATTCAAGGATGGCATGAACGCTAACTGTCACTGCTTTTGCTGTCAGCTGACCTCTAACACCAACAAATGTCTGGTGTCATAACTGATCACATGTGCAGCACCATGGCAACTGCAGCTCAAACAGAGGCTAAGATGACAGCTTACTTGGCTGTAAAGGATAAGGAAGATTTAATTCCACTTTAATTTTTTTTCTTTTTTTAGTTTGGATAGAGTTGTGACGGGTTAGGACATCTGTTGGATTTTAAATGCTGTGTGATTCATTGTTGTGAGAGTCATTCGCCAAATGTTAAAGAGTAACTGTCACCTTTCCTCATGTGACCTTCTTCTATAGCTAGGCCTATGCGTTGTCTGGAAGAGCGATGTCACCGCTCACCTTAGTGCTTGACACCATTGAACCAATGGATTTCAGTGCCAGCTGCAGTGGAGGCAGGGGCTGATATGGTGAATGTAACTGGCCAAGGGGACCCCCTAACCCCCCTAATTTGTCATGACAATCTTACCACCATATGCACCACCTCTTGTGTGCCGGATCTGACCAATTAGAACTGCTCTGATCCATCGCGGCATCCCTAGGAAGAAAAGCGCATTTTTTAAACCTCAGGACCATTTCACCAAGCTGCATGGATGGTGAAACTGCATCACCCATGGAAGTAAGAACACTGGAGATCAGAGGGGTGGGGATTGTGTAAGACAGCAGTCTCCAAACTGCGGCCCGAGGGCTAGATACGGCCCTTTGCTTGCCTTTATCCGGGCCATGGGGCACTTATCCTCCCACTGATATGAGGCACTATTCGTCCTACTGACACCATCAATGGGGCATAAATCCTTTCACTGAAACCAATGATAGGGCACTATTCCTCCCACTGACACGGACGATGGGGCACTATTCCTCCCACTGACACGGACGATGGGGCACTATTCCTCCCACTGACATGGACGATGGGGCACTATTCCTCCCACTGACACGGACGATGGGGCACTATTCCTTCCACTGACACCATCAATGGGGCACAAATCGTTTCACTGAAACCGATGATGGGGCACTGTTCCTCCCATTGACACGGACGATGGGGCACTATTCCTCCCACTGACGCCATCAATGGGGCAAAAATCCTTCCACTGAGCCTGATGATGGGGCACTATTCCTCTCACTGACACCATCAATGGGGCACAAATCCTTCCACTGAACCTGATGATGGGGCACTATTCCTCCCACTGACACAGATGATGGGGCACTATTCCTTCCATTGAAAGCAACAATAGGGCACTATTCCGCACATTGAAACTGACAATGGGGCACTAATCCTCCCACTACTACCAATAATGGGGCACTATTCCCATCCCACTGATATTGTCTACTCCCACTGGCCAGTCCAGCCCCACTAAAGTCTGAAGGACAGTGAACTGGCCCTTTCGTTGAAAAGTTTGGACATCCCTGGTGTAGGTGTTAGTGCACTGTTTCATTCTTTCTGAAAAGTTTACCTAACCCTTTAACGTTGACCACCAATTAGGTAAGGCCTCACATATTACTGCTACCAAGTAACCACTTCTGTACTGTTGTATTGGAAAAACTCTGCGGCGGTGGGCATGTATTTCTGGAGTGCCATTTATAAGTTTATAACTTCAGAAATTACACTCAGACAGTCAATGTGCCCGTGAAGGGCTGTGATCTGAGCTTTCATTAGACAGCTCAGATCACAGTCACAATGTACAGAGCCAATCGAAGTGGCTCTCTACCTTGTGATAACTGTGAACCAATCCCAGCAATCACATATAAAGCCTACTCATAACAGAGGAATGGCAGGATGAGTGTACATAATTAAGACAGCAAGCAGGCAGGTAGATTTATTTTATTGCAGCAGAGACAATGTGTGTTTCTTCTGCAATAAAGAGCTTGCCAGCTTGCAGTTATTTAAATGGCGACTTTAGTTCTACTCTAAGTGGTTTAAGTCAAACTGACGTTTTCCATAAAAGAAGATATATCAGCTCCGAATGCAGCTTCAGCACCAGCCAGCCAGCCTATCCATGGCAGCAGAATGCAATTAATGATTGGTGCACTCTGTGTGAAAGCAGCGGCCTATCTGCAGCAGTCCAGTGCTGTAAATATAGTTTCCTATAGTTCTGCAATCAGCAACACTCATTTCTACCCCCAGCCACTCTTTTTTTCTTCTATTTGTGTCTAGCTCTTGAAAAAAGGGGCCACATTTCCCAACTTTCCTGGCTCTGACCCTGTATGCAGACTATTATGCGGTAGCAGCAGGAGTATCAGCAGATCCCGAGGGCAGCCAAAAAGATTACACTGCTCCATTCTCTCCCACACTTCAGAGGTTTGCTGGGCAGCGTTGCAGGTCAGTCAGCGTGACATGAACAGGGACATTCTGTTCAGCTTCTTTGTTGCAGGGACATCTAAAACAAACCCTCCGTCCAAAGGCAAAGTTTCCTAAACCAGCAGGTGCGCTGTAAATAGCAAAGCATGTGCCGAAAGAAGAAAGGTTTGTGATATCATTATGGAAAAAATCAGCCCCAAAAATATCCAGCAGAAGAGAGTTCTGAAGATGTTCAGTAAAACGCGAAGAGCGAACAATCCAGGCAACATGCAGATCCTGTCCCGGAAACTCTGCAGCAGTGCTAATGTTAAAAAGTTCCCTTGATGTACCCTAGGTTCACACCTAAGCAGGGGCGGACTGACCATTTGGAAACTCGGGCACTGACCGAGGGCCCTGGTCAGTAGGGGCCCCCATGTGCTGCCCCTGGTACCTTTTTCATAGGCTTTTTTGAGTTTGGGCAAGGACACAGGGGCCCCATGATCCCCTATTGCTCGGGGGCCCCATGAGCTGTCAGTCCGCCCCTGCACCTAAGTGTTTTCTGCAGCATTTTGCAGAAGCGCAGTATAGTCCATTTAACATGATTTCCAATGGGACATGTTCACATCTGCGCGTTTTCACCCGGTGCGTTTTTTGGAAAGGGTCAGGGACTTTTTTGAACGCAAAAAGTTGTCGTTTTGCTTCTATAACCTTCAATATAAACACAGCAGAAAAGCAAGTATTGCATTTTTTGCCGCATTTTTAATGTTTTGCGTTTTAAATCTGCCACAGCAACAAGACAAATTAAAAAAAAGAAAAAACACTTCAAAAACACGGCAAAAATGCAGGTGCAGAACACAATGCAGAAACGTCTTAAACGCAATAGGTTTTCATCTGAATGTGATATAATGCAGTACATAGCAGTCAGAGCCAGAAAACACAGAGATGTGAACATGTTCCATAAGAAATCATGTCAAATGGACTGTACTGCGTTTCTGCAAAACGCTGCAGAAAACGCTTAGGTGTCACCCTAGGGTAACAGTGTGGTTTAGGTATGAATACACACATAGCACAGCTTCACTGGCAGAGCATATACAGTTGTGTTCACAATAATAGCAGTGTCTTGAAAAAAGGGAATAAAGCTCAAAATCCTTCTAATAGCTTTTATTTCCATACACACAATTTTGTATTCTTCTTTACAAACTCAAACATTCACTATATAAACTGAAAAATGTTTGAAGATTTTGCTTTCCTTTGAATCACTTCATTAATATTTGGTTGTATAAGCACTGTTTCTGAGAACTGCTGTACATCTGTGTTGCATGGAGTCACCCAACTTCTGGCCCCTGTGATCAGGTATTCCAGCCCAGGATGATTGGACGACATTCCACAGTTCGTCTCTATTTCTTGGTTTTGCCTCAGAAACTGCATTTTTGATGTCACCCCACAAGTTTTCTATTGGATTAAGATCCAGGGATTGGGCTGGCCACTCCATAACGTCAATCTTGTTGGTCTGGAACCAAGATGTTGCACGTTTACTGGTGTGTTTGGGGTCGTTGTCTTGTTGGAACACCCATTTCAAGGGCATTTCCTCTTCAGCATAAGGCAGCCTGACCTCTTTCAGTATTCTGATGTATTCAACTGATCCATGATCCCTGGTATGCGATAAATAGGTCCAACACCGTAGTATGAGAAACATCTCCATATCATGATGCTTGCACAACCATGCTTCACTGTCTTCACAGTGTACTGTGGCTTGAATTCAGTGTTTGGGGGTCGTCTGACAAACTGTCTCCGGCCACTAGACCCAAAAAGAACAATCTTACTTTCATCAGTCCACAAAATGTTGCGCCATTTCTCTTTAGGCCAGTCAATGTGCTCTTTGGCAAATTGTAACCTCTTCAGCACATGTCTTTTTTTCAACAGTGGGACTTTGCGGGGGCTTCTTGCAGATAGCTTGGCTTCACATAGGCGTCTTCTAATTGTAACAGTACTCACAGGGAACTTTACACCTTCTCTGATCTTCCTGGAGCTGATTGTTGGCTGAGTCCTTGCCAGTTTGGCTATTCTTCTATCCATTCGAATGGTAGTTTTTCGCTTTCTTCCATGTCTTTCAGGTTTTGGTCGCCATTTTAAAGCATTTGCGATCATTTTAGCTGAGCAGCCTATCATTTTCTGCACTTCTTTATATGTTTTCCCCTCTCCAATCAACTTTTTAATCAAGGTACGCTGTTCTTCTGAACAATGTCTGGAACGACCCATTTTCCTCAGAATTTCAGGGAGAAATGCACTGTAACCAGCATGTCCAACATTTGCTGCCTTCCTTCCTTAAATAAGGGCAAGAATTGTCACCTGTTTTTCAAAGAATGAATGACCTCACTAATAGAACTCCACACTGCTATTATTTTGAACATGCCCCTTTCAATTAGTGATTCAATTACACAGAATCAGCAGCATGCATGTCATGACTGTTGGGTCTGTTGGATTTCTATTACTCTACAACACCTGCTAGTAAATTATTTGCCATGTAGAAATATCATTTCTACCAAAAACAGTGATTGATCAGGTTAGTGATGTCTGACTGCTATTATTTTGAACACAACTGTACATGTATAGCACGATTACCTATACTAGTTGTATTAAAATACATTTATTGGTTTTCAATTGAATATAATTACCTTAATTAGTATTTTTTATCTTTTAAGTAGATATAAACCCTCATGCACACGGGACGTTTTTACAGCGGCTGTTTTTGGCTTTTGGCATTTTTCTCTACAGCCAGTGAACTCCCCAGCATGTTATCCAGTAAACTCCCCAGCATGTTATCCTATGTGTCCATACACACATAGACTGTAATCAACGTTTTTTGGCTGGAAAAAAACGAGGACTAGTGGGTTTCTAGAGGAATTTTTTTAGCTGTAGAAATGCTCTAATGCATGGAACATGGAAAACACCCAAAAACGTGGCAAACTGGAGTTTTTGGACTTTTTTTCAGAAAAAAAAACACAAAAAACTGCAAACGTGACAAAACGCTAATGCAAAAAACTGCAAACGTGACAAAACGCTAATGCAAAAAACGCTAAAAAATGCTGAAAAACTCACGTTTTTAACGTGACTTTACACAGCTAACATTACCAGCATTGTTAAAACACCCCGTGTGCATGGAGCCTAAATGAAAAACAGTCAGTTTGCTGAAGCACTGTGTATTCACTGTGTTTTTAGTACTTTTTTTCCTTTTTTGATTCTGTTTTGTGTCTCAGTGTTTCTGATCTCGTGCAGCCTCTTTGCATGCACTTCCGCAATGGCTACTAGGAATTTCTCAGGTGGGTTTCCTGATGGTGACAACAATGGACCATTCCTGTGTAATGTGTGTCAGCACAGCTGCTTTTAGTCTCAGTTTGGAGTGCAAGTGACAGGGTGACAAGGCAGAGGAACAGTTGAGAGACAGTGACAAAGCGTTGTCATCCTATAACAGGAAGTGCCTGAACATGGACCTTAATGGCAGGATCACCAGATATTATTTTAATGAAAGCTGCACATTTATTGAATTGACATTAACATGATAAAGCTTTTGTGGGACTTCAGTGATTGGGGTCACATAAACCTTAAAGCCTAAATCCAGGCAACTAAAAATATCATCCCTTGCAGTGCGGTGCAGTGCGGCTGCACCCCACATTGCAAGGGTTAATATCTCATTTTGTCTAGGAGAGAGGAGAACCAGTTTTACTTACCTGATCCTCCCACCGCAGCAGAAGGTGCTCGCCCAAGCTTTGGTGGTGGACATGTCTTTCGCGTTATTGCATCCAGTGCAGGGCTGGGGGCTCTACTTTGGTCTTTATGATATCCAGACTCTAGAGCAGTGTTTCTCAACCTTTTTCCAGTCAAGGCACCCTTTAAAATTATGGACAGTCCCGAGGCACCCTTTAAAATTATGGACAGTCCCGAGGCACCCTTTAAAATTATGGACAGTCCCGAGGCACCCTTTAAAATTATGGACAGTCCCGAGGCACCTATTCTAAAATGAGATGCCTCAAGACTGTCCATAATTTTAAAAGGGAACCCCATTCTAAAATGCAAAAAACTATTCTAACAGCAACATCCACACATGTAGGACACCCAACATTAGAGGTGATTTATTCTTCTAAAGCAAACACACTTTTGCACACTGGTACTGACTAGTATTCCAATGTTTCTCTTCCCTTTTGGTTTTTCTCCATCACTGAGCTAATGTGACCCCAGCACTGATGGAGAGGGGCAGGGGAGGGTCACACTAGGATGCTGTGCAGCCAGCTGACATCCTCCTTATCAACTGATGATATCATTGGTTGTCAGGCCACCGGCTAGAAGGTCGTAATAGTGCACAATGAAAACCTGTGGCTTTGTGTAACTAAAAGGCAGACTTGTTCCACCCACTGGCTTGTATACAAGTTTTGGGCAATTTTTAGATATTTTGCCACGGCACCCCTGAAGAAACCTCAAGGCACCCCTTGGTTGAGAAAGGCTGCTCTAGACTGATGGAGTGTGGTTGTGGACCCTTGAAGCCACTATTAAAATATCTAAATCAAAATTTGGAATGAAATTCTGGTAGTGTGTGGCCAGCTTAAACCTATGTAAACCCCCCCCCCTTTCCAGCTCTGAAAATGTTAGGATGACAGCAATGTACATGGAGTGCTGGCACCTGATTTCTGGTGTGCAGGGGTGCATGAAAAGTTAATAATAATTATATTTCAAGTGAATATGCTAGCAGTAATTAAAATACTTTTAAAGTCAAAAATCCGGTTTTGTGAAAAAAAGAAAAAGAAAAAAGAACAATGCCCCCAGATGAGCTAAAGTATATGCCTAGTAAAGTTACTCTATTGCATTTCCTCGTCCGCTTCTGTTCTATAATCACCTGAATTTTCTCAATGTTCTGCTAAGAAAAACTGTAACCTGTATAAGTGTCAGAGTCTAAGACATTTAGGCGATTCAGCAGGAATTGTGATCCATCTATGGCCACCTTAAGTGAACCAGAACTTATTCACTTAGTTGCTGCCCTGGAAGGGGTAAATGGCACACAAGTCGGAGACAGATTGGCCCCCCATACCTCCATTATAAATGTGTTTTGCATTGTGACAGACAGTATTTAAGGTTGACCATGCTGGAACTTCCCTGAAATCCTTGAGTAGCCTGTGGTCTTCACACTCACCCTCATATCCTCCCCTAGTTGTTATAGGTAAATGTGGAATTCCCCGCTGTTATCTGTTATACATTGCACATGAAAAGTCCCTTGAATTTATTTTTTTTTGTGGAATTCAGGCTTACAACTTCCAGAAGTCGCTCCTGACATTTTCAGATTTAGGACGTAAGGCTTTCAGTGATGACAAGGTTGGCATAGATTTAAAAGGGTTCAAGTGAACCTGACCTGGCAGTTATGTATGAATCACAAATGTGGCTGGACAGGTCCTCAAATGAATAGACTGCCATAATGCAACCTATGTTAATGCATATGTGCTAGCTCACCACAATAGTGTGAATGTGCCCTGAAGACTTTTACACAGGGGCCGAAAAACAACCGGTTCAGCAGGAACCAGCTGACTTTTGGCCCGTGTGTACAGCTGTCTGTTCTACAGGAGCCAGGCTCTTGACCGGCTTTTGTTGAACTAGCGTGCTGGAAAATCAGCATCCGATCAGCGCTGGCATCCAATGGCTGTGAGCACTGATCAGTGTGTTCTGGTGGGGGGGGGGGGGGGGTGTCTCCCTGTCAGAACACAAATGCCCAGTGGGGGAGATTGCCGCACTAAGAATGCTTGTGTTGATATGGTGATCTCTCTGTTTTTTTTTTCATTCAGCTGGCTGGGTTGAACAAAAAAAAAAAAACTTCTAGTGTGTACCCAGCTTAATGGCTCAAAAATTATACAGAAATTACCGCACGGGGAATGATCGGATGGTTATCTGTTCGTTAGTATGGTGCTTTTGACAGCCAATTCCAACTCTTTCGGACAAAAAAACCCGAAGGTGCATGCTAGAAATTTTTCATCGTATGTGAACACAACGTCCAGTTTTCGTTCAATGTGTGTAAAATAACCACGCAGAAATAATCGATTAGAAAAAAGCATGCATGCTTGGAACCAAAGAACGACCCTACACTTCTTCTTCTACTTTGCTAGCATGTAGCTATGTTTACCTTCATTTGCCTTTGTAGGTCAAGAATTTTCGCACAAGTTAATACCATTCTCGGTTACATCATGATTCACACCTTTAAGGAAAATCAATCGTTTGTCTGATTTTCTCATAGGCTTTAGAGTTCTTGTGATGAGAAGATCAAGTTTTCGGGGTAGCCTAAAAAATATTTTTTAATACTAAGGCACTAAAAATTAACATGCTGGTATGGCTTTTAATGTAATAATTAGATATCTCTAGTTTAGTTTTTGGAGGGGGTTCACAGTTTACCGAATAATGTTTATCCCTGCCCTCACCAATGGTCTATGACTAATGACTTAAAGAATGAGGTTTCCAGCATATGGGGTGAAAATCAGGTTGTCCTTTAGGACTGTTGGGCTTACTGTCAGTGGCATGTTAAGAGGAATGGTGCTCTGGGAGCAAAGTGGAGTAGAACTCCCAGTACTTTGAATCCAGAGCACCAGTTGGATAATTTGAAATGTCATATGTATTCCTGCTGGGAGGCTCCCCTCAAGAAGCTATACAAGGTACATATAACTCGGAGAAGGCTGTAGGCCAGACTCAGCATATGATGGTGGGATTATATCTCCCCATATGAACTAATCAGAGGAAGAAAAAGAGACGTATGGACATGGATTACATTGAACATGAATACACGTAGAACGTATGCATGCATTTTTGTAGTTTTGCAGACACCGTTTCAGTTGAAAGGGACAGTCTACCAAACATCATAATCAAATTTTTGTACAAATTGAAAAGATAAAAACACCTTAACATTTTTATATGTGTCAGGGACTCCAGTGGTGATATTTCCCAGTAGACAATTTTCCAGACATCTACATTTACTGCAACTGTTCCAAGGGGGTTTCCCTCTTCTAACAAAGGTTTACATTTTTTTATAGCAGGAATGGGAGCACTCAAAGGTGGATTGGTACACCCAAAGAGGATGGAAAAGGGATCATTGAGATTTTACTGCTGGAGCCCCCAAGGAATGTAGGAAGCCATCTGCTGGCTCAGTCAACAAGCTCCATCTACAGCTTTTGGGTGTCCTGACCAACATGGAGCTTACTATAGAGGCATAGAAAACATCCTGGCACACCATACCAAGCTGTATGTCAGAGAGATGGTAGAAGCCTCAGCTCACTCTGTCTCAGCAATACCACCGACGAGTTGCGTCTAAGCCCCGGGTGGGGCAAAATGCGTCAGCATGGCTGAGATGGAGTGACCTGAGGCTGCTACCATCTCTCTGATATATGGCTTGGTATTGTGTGCAGTTACCGTAACGTTTTCAATGCCTCTGTAGTATGCTCCTAGTTGGGACAAACTCAGATCCAGCCTGCAACCTTCAGCGGAACCCACCAAATGGGACTTGGGAATCCTGAGCGGAGATCCTAAGTTGCATTTAGGTCCATTTTAAATATGTTATGTTGGGGTTGATTTACTAAAACTGGAGAGTGCAATCTGGTGGAGCTGTGCATGGTAGCCAATCAACTTCAGCGTGTTCAATTAATCGTTGACAAAAAGAAATGGAAGCTGACTGGTTTCTATGAAGAGCTGCAGCAGATTTTGCACTCTCCATTTTTGGTAAATCAACCCTATTGAGTGGACATCCTGATTTTAGCACATTTGCAGTGTTCCCTTTAACTTGAGTATTATGCTGCTTTTAAAATAGTTCTATGACGGAAAAGAATGAATCCCGCTGGTATAAGACTTCTGATTAAAATAGGTTTACAGATTCATGCATGGTGAGAAACTGGTCAAGGTAATTATTTTCTGCTTTTGGATGTGTCTGTGTTTAAATATAGGCCACGTAAGTGTGTGGTTGGGCAAAGATTGGCAGTTTAAGGAAGACAGAGGCGACATTGTCTGGGTAAGAGATACATTTAGAGCAATGACTGTATCTGTGTGCTCAGATAAAGATTGCAGGGTGAGGGTTGCGTGGTATAACTGTGTGTGGCCCAATCATCTGTTGAACAGGAGATGAGATGATGGTGATGCAGATGATCTCACTGTCTAGAAGAATATATGGGATGAGTCAGATCTTTTACACCTGAAACATCATTACAGAAGAACTCCAGGCAAAACAAAAATATATAAAATAAATATAAATTGAAGAATGAATTACCTTTGTCTGTTAGTTTTTAGAGGTACAGTTTGGAAGAAAAAAAAACATACCGCTGTAAAGTTTGGACCTGAAAGTAAAGCCTATCTTAGAACTTCTGCAGCCATTGTGGGCTTAGACAGCATATCAGCCATTTATCAGAATCTGGGGACTCCCAGGTCTATGGTGTGTAGACTTTAGATGGCAGTCATCTGCTAATGACAGTTGGGACAGCTTAAAATGACAGTTGAGTAGTCTGTGGGGTGTGAATAATAACAGCAGGAATCAATGGCCCTTATTTTTCAAAATATCTATAAAATAATATTCTAATATATTAAAGCTAAATAATAATAAAACTGGCAATAGATGGACAGAATTGAATTTGAACAAAAATTCTTAGGAAATTTGTACAAACAATTGTCAGAACCTTTAATTTTCATTCAAAATATTTTGTTTTCTTTTAACATTTGATTTTGGAATGAATGGACTTTACCTAATAAAAAAAAATTCCATCCTGCTCCTTCAAATTTTCCTATCATGGTGGTAAAAAAACAAACATTCGACACACCAATTACTAGAAAAACAAACTTTCTTAGAACCCTCTTTTCCCAAGAATTTATTTTGAAATTTTACCCATCTATAGTCATCCTTACTGTCTGTCACTCATAACCAATCCTTTTCCTGTGCCCATTCAGATCAGAATAGCCAGGGAACAATCATTCTCGTGTTTGGTAGACAATAATATTATAAATATGTTTGCATTAAATTTCCAGTTTTGACTTGGAATGAGTAAAGCAGACTAGCTGGATTAGAATTCAAATCACATCAAATAATGATGATTTGGCCACTGTGGTGATATTGAGGTCACATAGTAGCTGCTTTCCTTCTGGTCCTATTATACTTTTTGTTTTCTGTAAAAGTGATAGGAAAATACACTCATAAGAAACACCGCAACAGTTGGTATTTATATAAGGGAAGAGGATCAGTAGCCTTTTTACCCAATTAAAACTAAAAGTTTAAGAAGCAACTTTTAGTACCTCAAACAGAGTTACCATATAAAGCCATTTCTGTCAAAGAATAATACCACGTCTGGACCTAGATTGTTGCATAATACTTAGATTTTTGGCACCGTTGTTTGAAAGTCTCACCCTGCATCGAACCACAAGCATTTGTGTCGTCTTTGGGGTGCTGTCATTGGCGTTGAAAGAAACTGGGTGAGGTGGAAAGTTTTTTTTTTCCTTACTCTTATTGTTCTTTGCTGGTTAAACATAAATAAATAGAATCATGTTTACCAATAATGTCTTAGGCTGTCATGACATTTAAAGTGTATGCGTAGTCCCCACATGGGAGATTCAGCTTTCCTGTTTAGTGATTGTTACTGGAACATAAAGGGATGAGAAATCCAAAATGTTACAGTTGTTATTAGAACAGAAATTAATGGGGAAATCTATCAGTGGGGACACCTTTTTCATTAACAGAAGTCAAAAAGGGAAAAGTGTCCTTTTTAACAGTTTCTAGTTATAGTATGTCTCTGAGAGAAGAAGAAAATATTTGGATAGACAATGGAAGATGTCAGATGAACAAATTACAATTTTACATCCTGTACAATTATTACTGAATAATCATATACTTTTCTGTATGGCCAGCTAGATATGCTGAATTTTTGGATTTTCAATGAAGCAAGCTTGGAGCATACATGGACCGATGTAAAACAAGTTTAGAGAACACATGGATTGAAGTGAAAAGAGCTAGGAGAGCACATGGATTGATGTGAATCAAACTTGGAGCACACGTGATGGATGATTTACTAAAACTGCTGCACTCAGAATCTGGTGCAGCTGTGCATCTTAGCCAATCATCTTCGAACTACAGATTGTTAAATTAAGCTTTGACAATAAAATCTGTAAGCTGATTGGTTTCTTTGCAGACCTGCACCAGATTTTGCACTCTCCAGTTTTAGTAAATAACCCCCATGAATTCATGTGAAACTAGTTTGGAGCACATATGGATTTACGTGAGGCAAGCTTGCAGCAAACACGGATTCATAGGAAGCAAGCTTGGAGCACACATGGATTTATGTAAGGCAAGCTTGAAGAAAACACAGATGCTTGGGGATCAAACTTGGAGCACACGGAGATTGATGTGAAACAAGCTTGGAGAACACATGGACTGATGGGAGGCAAGCTTGGAACACTCTAGGATTCATGTGAAGGAAACTTTGAGCACACAAGTATTCACGTGAAGGAAACTTGGAGCACACATGGATTCATGTGTAGGAAGCTTGAAGCACACATGGATTCATATGTAGGAAACTTGGAGCACACATGGATTTATGTGAAGAAGGACTCGAGAACACATGGACGATGTGCAGCAAACTTTGAGCACACAAGGATTCATGTGAAGGAAACCTGGAGCACACATGAATTCATGTGAAGGAAACTAAGAGCACACATGAATTCATGTGTAGGAAGCCTGGAGCACGCATGAATTCATGTGTAGGAAGCTTGGAGCACACATGGATTCATGGGTAGGAAGCTTGAATCTCACATGGATTCATATGTAGGAAACTTGGAGCACACATGGATTTATGTGAAGGAATACTGGAGAACACATGGACTGATGTGAAGCAAACTTTGAGCACACAAGGATTTGCTTGTAGGAAACTTGGAGCACACATGGATTTATGTGAAGGAATACTGGAGAACACATGGACTGATGTGAAGCAAACTTTGAGCACACAAGGATTTGCTTGAAGGAAAACTTGGAGCACACATGGGTTCATGTGTAGGAAGCTTGAAGCACACATAGATTCATATGTAGGAAACTTGGAGCAGACATGGAATTATGTGAAGGAAGACTCGAGAACACATGGACTGATGTGAAGCAAATTTGGAGCACACAAGGGTTCATGTGAAGGAAGCCTGGAGCACACATGAATTCATGTGAAGGAAACTGGGAGCACACATGGATTCATGTGTAGGAAGCTTGGAGCATGCATTAATTCATGTGTAGGAAGCTTGGAACACACATGGATTCATGTGATGGAAGCATGGAGCACACATGGATTCATGTGTAGGGAGTTTGAAGCACACATGGATTCATATGCAGGAAACTTGGAGCACACATGGATTTATGTGAAGGAAGCCTCAAGAACACATGGACTGATGTGAAGCAAATCTGGAGCACACAAGGATTCATGTAAAGGAAACTTGGAGCATACATGGATTCATGTGTAGGAAGCTTGGAGCGCACATGAATTCATGTGTAGGAAGCTTGGAGCACACATGGATTTATGTGATGGAAGAGTATAGGACACATGTATTCATGTGTAGGAAGCTTGGAGAACACATGGATTCATGTGTAGGAAGCTTGGAGAACACATGGATTCATGTGTAGGAAGCTTTGAGCACACATGGATTCATGTGAAGGAAGCTTGGAGAAAACATGGATTCATGTGTAGGAAACTGTGAGCACACATAGAATCATGTGAAGGAAGCTTGGAGAACACATGGACTGATGTGAAGCCAACTCAGAGCACAAAAGGCTTCATGTGAAGGAAACTTGGAACACACATGGATTCATGTGTAGGAAGCTTGGAGCACACATGGAGTAATGTCAAGGAAGCTTGGAGCACACATGGATTCATGTGAAAGAAGCTTGGAGCACACATGGATTCATATGATAGAAGATTGGAGCACACTTGGATTCATGGGCAGCAAGCTTGGAGCACACATGGACTGGTATGAAGCCAGCTTGGGCACACATGGACTGATGTGAAGCAGGCTTGGAGCACATGTGCATTACTAAGATTGGATCAGGGGTCACAGTGCTGGATGGAATTTTTTTTAATTCAATTTATGATTGTTGTTTGAGAAAGGGTAGACATTGGAGAATTGCATGACAGCACAGTGAGCACCAGCAGCTGTAGGTATTCAGGTCATGTTTATAAGATACACCACGTCACTTTGGTGCTGTTGTAGCCCTATTCAGTGGAGCTGTTTGTGTTTGGACTGACTGTTTAATAGTTTTCACATAAAGAGTTTCTCAAATAGGCTTTGAAATTTAATTCAGAGCTGGGAATGAATGAGCAACATTCACACATCAGTTAGTGGTATTGTTTTTAGTCTGGAGCTGACTCATTTAGATAGTGAGAAGCTGACTGTGAAATGAAAAGGCAGTTTTTTATCGCAAGGGTACAGGGGACCTCGAGATCCATATTGTCCCAGAAGGAAAAACCATGCTGTTTTATCAACTTTAATAATTGAAGAATTATGTAAAATAAAAGATTAAAACCCAGCTTGCATCAATTACCTGGGTCCCTTAGTTGAACTATATATTCATAGCACCCCCCCCCCCTTCTAAAAACATGTTGGATGATATTGCTGTGGTTGTAAGTCTGCACTGTAAGGCAGCCCCCTGGACCTGCGCTTCACAGTGTGAGCATACCTCCCAACTTTGTGAGATGATTAAGGGGGATACACCCCTGCCATGCCCCCATTTACTTAGGCCATAAAGAATTAATATGTGTAAAAAAACTATTGATTAAAACCACATGTGCTTTTTCACCACTGTGTTGTACTTTATATCAGCGTTTCTCAACCTTTATACCCTAGAGAAGCCTTGAAATAATTACAGGTCTTGGGGAACCTCTGCTAAAACCAATTCATAAAGGGTCAGTGTGAAAAATTCCCCATGCATTGCTGGTCGGAGGTAAGAAAGCCCTTTATCGAACTTATACTGCGCTAACTACTTACCAATGCTCAGTCATCTTACTGGTCTTATGCACAACTGGTCTTCACTGCCACAGGCTTGGATGGGAAGAATCACAGTGGTTAAAATGTCTATTTTGCCAAAGATACTATACCTGTTTAGTGTTCTTCCCATCCCTGTTCCGGCACATTTTCTCCGCTCTCTGCAACGGCGCACATACGCTTATATTTGGGGTACTATTCACCCTCGAGTACCCCGTTTTACCATTCACAAGTCTAAATTAATGGGCCTCCCAGATTTTAATAAATATTATCAAGCTGCACATCTTGCGCAACTCTCAAAATACCATGTGACCCGTGAGGTAACGCAATGGGTTGTGCTTGCATCAGTTGATAGCGATCCTCTCTCACTAGCCAACCTACTATGGCTCCGACCATCTGACCATCGGACAATTCGGAATCCAATTACTTCCCACTTTATCTTCCATTGGGATAGACTCAAATCCCGTTATCCCCTCCTTCCGTCCGGCCTGGTCTTCTCCACGTTATTTCGCGCTTTGGTCCTCAGCTAACCTTGTTCGAGCCCATCACTTTTTGTCCAACACAGGAATCAAATCCTTCCCCTCCCTTTGAGAATCTCATTCACTACCAGCGTTGGAAATCTTTCGATACCTTCAACTGAAGCACTTTTAAAACCCCCTATCAACCACTTCATGCTCCGTTCGTTCTATGACCTTCTTCGAAAACGTGTGCAAGAAAGATCCGCACAGGCAGGGCCTCATCTCCACTCTTTACACTCTTTTATCGACTCCTGAGTCTTTCCCTGGCCCTTCATATGTCGCTAAGTGGGAGAGGGACCTAGGCTCCAAGTTGAGCATTTGGCAACCAAATCCTCCTCACAGAACGTGGTAGCAGTCGAGACTAATTACAAGGTCTTGACTCGATGGTACTTTATTCCAACAAGGATTGCTAAATATACTCTGGGTTACTCTCCAGATTGTTTTAGGGGCTGTGCGATGGCGGGAACGTATCTCCATATCTGGTGGTCCTGCCCAGTAGTTCAAGTTTTCTGGGTTGGAATCTTCCATATGTTATTGTCAGGAGCCGACTGGCTGTAGCCTCTAGCGACCCACAGGCCGGAATTCCCCAGGGCGCGGAGTCTAAGCCTCAGTCTGCTGTTTCACCAGACCTCCTGATGGTGGGGATGGACTTGAAGCAGCCTGAGACCAGGTCGCAGCCCCCGAGTACAACCAGCTGTAGTAGAGGTAGCCCCCAACGGCAAGTAGCAGGTGAGAGCCAGATGTGAAGAAGTGATGCGTAGCGTAATCAGACAGGCCAGGTCAGTAACAGCGGAGGCAGACGGTACAGAGCGGCAGGCAAAAGGATAAATGGGTCACAGGCCAGGTTCAGCAACAGGAGGTCAGGCAAACAGGAGAAGACAGAAGAATGGTCAGACAAGCCAGGAATCAGGGCAGGAGAAGGTCACGGCAATCCGGGTCAGGCAGGTTTGGCAACAAAGGCAATCTCAGGAACTTGGAACAGGTACAGCAGGAATAAGGCCAAACGGCAAAGTCAGCATTGCCAGGGTCCGTTTAAATAGTGCGCCCTGCGCTGTCATTGGTGCCCGGCACGCGCCCGTGTGCGCGAGTGCGCATGCGCGGCTGCGATTGCTGCCGAGGGCGCCTAGGTCTTAGCGCCCGCATGTTGCTGCGCCCAGGCAATCCGCGCGTGCGCAGTCCTGTGCGCCGCGGCGGACCCCGGGATTCCTGACAGTTATCCACTCTTCTTGCACAACCTCTGTCGCCTACACCAGACATTGCCTTAATACATTTACGACCCCCCTCGATATCCAAGTTCCAGTTTAAACTTCTCTTACAGATCACTACAGCTGCCAAACAAATTATAGCTAAATCTTGGAAAACCCAATCTCTGTGCATACTGATGGTTCGGAATAAGGTGACACAGGCAATGATACATGCTAAAGTGGAAGCTGCCATTACAGACACTGTCCCTAAATTTTTTGCTAGTGTGGTCCCCCTGGGTGGAACACCTCCTCCCCCTGAGCTTTGACGAATCATTGCTCCGCCCTTAATAATCTCTCCCCTTTGATGGTTGTCCTGAGCCTAGGTCCGGTCCCAAGCCCCCCTCTCTATTCTAGTAGTCACACGCCCTGTCCGCCCCCCCCTTTTTAATTTTTTTTCTTTTTCCCCCTTTTTTTGTCTTTTCTCTCTCTTTTCCCCCTTTTCTCGCTCTTTTTCTATCCATTCACACTATCCCAATTGTTTTTTCTTTGCCAACCAAGGAACCCATCTATATATCCTAGGAGCTCCACTCATTTGTATCCATCTAGCATTATCATGCTCCTTTTAACTTGTATTACTCTCTTCCACTCATTGTGGTTTCCTCAATTTTTACAACAGATGGAATTTTACAGTTGGCCGCCAGGCCTCATGCCTTAACTTTTTTCTACTGTGAACATACTTTGCATATTGTTGTATGCCATGTAACTTTAAAACTCAATAAAAGTTTGAACAAGAAGGTAAGAAAGCCCTACTTGCAGTGATGGTTAGAATGCCACCCTTATACATAGCTAAAAAGATCATTGGTGTCTTCCCACAGACTCTGTAAATGGCATTGGTAACAGAACCATGCAGGCACCAAATGGGAGGTCAGTTAGCCACAGCTTAAGGATTCCTAACAAGCTCTGGAGGAACCCAAGGGATCCTTGTAACCCTGGTTGAGAAAGATTGCTTTATACTGTTTTCTGCTCTACGGGGGGCCAGATGTGTCCCTTTGCTTGCCTTTATCTGGTTCTTGGGGCACTATTCCATCCACTGACACTAGAAATAGGACATAATTCCTGTCACTGACACCAACAATGGGGAACTATTCATCCAACTGACACGAACGATAGGGCAGAAAAGATAGGGCCCATCATTGGTGTCAAAGGAAGGAATTGTGCCCCATTGTTGGTGTCAATGATACCAACAATGGAGCACAATTTCTTACTTTGACACCAACAATAGTGCCTTATCCTTCGCAATTACACCAATGTTGGGGCATTGTTTACTCCCACTGATGCCAGGACATTTTCTTCTCCCACTGGCCATAAGCCAGCCCTCCTAAAGTCTGAAGGACAGTAAACTGGCCCTTTGTTTAGAATGTTTGGAGACCCCTGATTTAGAGGTTGGATAAAACGTTTAGTGCAGCATAACACATTTAGTACTTGAACAGTATATTTTTTATCGAGGTCTATATGCCAAACTAAATAAAGAGGAGGAACAAGGGACAGAATGATTTGGTCCCAAAAGTTTGAGAGCCATAGTGTGAGTTGGCAATTAATCATGGTACTGGGCTTGGGGTCATGGAGCAAAGTGGTGGGCGCTTTATATAATAAATATATGGACATTTTTTTGGCTACAAACAAAACAAAATGCAATGAAAATGCATGTCCAGTGTAAATAAAAACAAATGAAATTGTGCATTGGGAAAATCCAGATAAAATCAAATAAAGTAGAAGGACGCTGAGATATTTTTGGGTGCTGGACCCAGTTAATGGCTGTTCATTTGTGATATTTTGAAGGCTGCATATGAGGAACCTGGCAGTTTGTATTCAGTATCTTTGCAGTACTTACTCAAATTACAGAGCTTTCAAGCAGTCTGTTAATGTTTGAGTGGAAAATTACAGGAAAATAAAATAATATAACAAGACCAGGTGAACACAGGTGTCTCCTCTGCTCCAGTATGAACTGGTTTCAGTGTTATACATGACGAAGTCAGGCCTCAGGTAACATGGACACCAGGCTTCAGTGGTTTTCTCTAATTATTATGATTTATACAATACAGGGTTTGTTCTATACACAACAGTGGAGGTCTGAAGAGAACTCCAGGCAAACACTATAGTCCAACATTCTCATGTCACGCCAGAAGCTTTTTTTAGTCCTCATAGAGTGTGGAAGGATTAGAACTCCTGATGGGTTTCCATTGTTATCTGGGCCTCCATTAAGCTGGGTATACACTAGTAGTATTTTGAACGAAAATTCTCCAAACATTTTAAATTCATTCAAAAGTAAAGATTTTATTTGCTTTTAACATTTGATTTTTGAATGAATGGACTTTACTGAACAAAAACCACATACTCTGCTAAAAAAAAATTCCATCCTGCTCCTTCAAATTTTCTCATCACTGTGGTCAAAAACAAACATCGATTTGACTCCACTAAGGAGTGAAAAAATAAATAAATGAACGTTCTTATAAAAATGTCGAATGAATTTCTACTAGTGTATACCCAGCTTTAGAGAGATTTGCCCTCACTTCCGGTCCTGCTGACAATGGTTTCACCAGACAGGAAGTGAGAGAATCTGCAACAGGGCCACGGACAGAAATGCAGATCTGACAGGTATTCTAGCCTCCCTCTAACAAAGAAAATTGTTTTTATTTATTACAGGTACTTACTGTCAATTTACGCAGCGATTTTACATACAGTGAGGAACAGAAGTATTTGAACACCCTGCGATTTTGCAAGTTCTCCCACTTAGAAATCATGGAGGGGTCTGAAATTCACATTGTAGGTGCATTCCCACTCTGAGAGACAGAATTAAAAAATAAATTCAGGAAATCACATTGTATGATTTTTAAAGAATTTATTTGTCTTGCACTGCTGAACATAAGTATTTGAACACCTAAGAAACAGCAAGAATTCTGGCTCTCAAAGACCTGTTATTGTGCCTTTAAAAAGTCCACCTCTACTCCACTCATTAATCTAACTTAGTAGCACCTTCCTGATCTCTTTAAAGACACCTGTCCACCCCACAGTCAGACGCCAAATACTACCATGGGCAAGACTAAAGAGCTGTCAAAAGACACCAGAGACAAAATTGTGGACCTCCACAAGGCTGGAAAGGGCTACGGGGCAATTGCCAAGCAGCTTGGTGAAAATAGATCAACTGTTGGAGCAATTGTTAGAAAATGGAAGAGGCTAAAGACAACTGTCTGTCTCCCTCTGACTGGGGCTCCATGCAAGATCTCACCTCGTGGGGTATCACTGATGATAAGAAAGGTGAGAAATCAGCCCAGAACTACAAGGGAGGAGCTGGTCAATGACATGAAGAGAGCTGGGACCACAGTTTCAAAGGTCACTGTCGGTAGAACACTACGCCGTCATGGTTTCAAATCATGCATTGCACGGAAGGTTCCCCTGCTCAAGTCATCACATGTCCAGGCCCGTCTGAAGTTTGCCAATGACCATCTGGATGATCCAGAGGAGGCATGGGAGAAAGTCATGTGATCAGATGAGACCAAAGTAGAACTTTTTGGTCTAAACTTCACTCGTTGTGTTTGGAGGAAAAAGAAGGATGAGTTGCATCCCAAGAACACCATCCCTACTGTGAAGCATGGGGGTGGTAACATCATGCTTTGGGGGTGCTTATCTGCGAAGCGGACAGGACGACTGCACTGTATTAAGAAGAGGATGAATGGGGCCATTTATTGTGAGATTTTGAGCGAAAACCTCCTGCCCTCAGTCAGAGCATTGAAGATGGGTCGTGGCTGGGTCTTCCAACATGACAACAACCCAAAGCACACAGCCAGGATAACCAAGGAGGGGCTCCGTAAGAAGCATATCAAGGTTCTGGAGTGGCCTAGCCAGTCTCCAGACCTAAATCCAATAGAACATCTTTGGAGGGAGCTGAAAATCCGTGTTGCTCAGCGACAGCCCTGAAACCTGACAGATCTAGAGGAGATCTGTTTGGAGGAGTGGGCCAAAATCCCTGTTGCAGTGTGTGGAAACCTGGCCAAGAACTACAGAAAACGTTTGACCTCTGTAATTGCAAACAAAGGCTTCTGTACCAAATATTAACACTGATTTTCTCAGGTGTTCAAATACTTATGTTCAGCAGTGCAAGACAAATAAATTCTTTAAAAATCATACAATGTGATTTCTTGAATTTTTTTTTTAATTCCGTCTCTCAGAGTGGGAATGCACCTACAATGTGAATTTCAGACCCCTCCATGATTTCTAAGTGGGAGAACTTGCAAAATCGCAGGGTGTTCAAGTACTTCTAATATTATAGTATTGTACACTAACATCAGTCCCTAACCCTGACCCCCGGTTCACATCTGTGCGGGTGGTGCCGCTGTGGATCCGCAAGAAATCCTTGCAGCCGCACCACCCGCACAGAGAATTGCGGACCCGCGGGCAGGTGCCATTAATTCTAATGGCACGCCGCCCGCACTGGGAAACGCAACCGTACTGGGAACCCAGGTTCCCGTGCAGGCTGCGTTTTCCAAAGTAGTGCAGGGACTTCTTTCCCTGTGTGTCACGGGCACGGGAGTCCATTCAAATGAATGGGCTCTCGTGCCCGAGCAAAACGCGGCCCGCACGACCGTGTAGGTGTGAACCTAGGGTCAAGGAGCGTACAATCTAAGGTCCCTAACTCACATTCATACATATTTTGGCCAATTTAGACAGGAACTAATTAACCTACAAGCATGTCTTTGGAATTTGAGAGGAAACCCACGCAGGCACAGGGAGAACATTCAGACTCCAGACAGGTTATGCTGTGGTTGGGATTTGAACCGATGACCCTAGTACTGCCAGGCGGAAGTGCTAACAATTTATGCAGGCCATACATGGGTCAAATTCCAAATAATGTTTCATCCGAAATTCGAAAACGTTGTTCGCTTGGTAATCCAATGGTCAATTAAAAATAAATAGTGTAGCGCTAATAATACTAACAATTACGTGTTACAATGCACAAACTCTATATACATCCCCTACATATATATATCCAAGGTGATAAATCAATACATAAATAATAAAATAGTTGTGTCATACGTGAATTCCCTCACGGGGAATATTTAGTGTAAAAAGTGACAAACACACTCCTATTTGCACATTGTGAAACAATATATATACTGGTGCACAAAATTAGGGAACAAATAATCAATTCAAAAAGTCCAAAATAATATAATAATAGTAATACGATAATTTATAGTGATCCTCACACTTCTCTCTTCATGCAAGAATATATAATGTGCCGTATACGTGGTAAACACGTGCCAATCCTTTACCAGCCAAAATACCCCCTCACCTCCTTCATTAGACCCCACAGGGTCAACACGCTTTGAGGATCAAGTGATCCTATCAGAATGGGTCCCTCTCAGGGGCCATCAATGATTTCGAAAATAGGCCAACCAAGTCATAAAGTTCACCCCATATAACAGGTGAAACTTTTGTTCCTTCCAGGTCATGGCTCATGCACATATTCTTTTCAGAAAAACGATTGTACAATTTGACCATCATTGAGTTGAAAATCGGTAATTTTTCACAAGTTTTCCAACATGCCCGATCATCGAAAAGGGGAGGAACCACGAAAAGCGGACGGTGCCATTGACCCACTAACAGAGCGAAAATCGGCCGATTATTCTTAGGTCCGATTTTTGGATGTATGGTCGGCATTAGCCATTGTCCGTGTTGCAGTTGGAGAGCTCCCCTCACTTCCTGTCTGGTAGAATGTTGTCAGCAGGACAGGATGTAATGATAAATCTCTTTAAAGTGTTAGTTCACCTTTATAAAAAAACTGCCAATGTAGGTAAGGGGTGTCTGTAGATGAAAACAAAGTGTGCGTCTCTGACTAAAGTTGAATAATGTCCTTGCTATAGGTGTGGGCTATTTGCGTACCTTATGAAGCTTGATGTGAATACTCCCGGGATGTTGCTAACTGTGGCCTAGTCGTTATTGCTCACCTCCTCCATTACAGGATTGATTTAAACCCCCTCACCCCCTGATGCAGTAGCTCTCAGCTCAGCGTCTGAGAGCTCAGGCCTGTGATGGTGGTGCTTATCACTAATGACTAGGCTTCACTTAGCAACATCCTAGCAATGGTCTGAGAGTATTCCAGTCAGGCTTCATGAGGTACATAAATGGCCTACACCTATAGCAAGGGTGTTATTCAACTTTAGTCAAAGCTGCACAGTTTGCTTTTACCTACAGACTCCTCTTATCTGCAGAAGCAGTTTTTTGGTAAAAGTGAACTAACTCTTTAACCACTTCCAGACTGCCTGCCATAATGCACTGTATTGGCAGTAGCCCGTGCAGGCAAAGCAACCTACTGGTATGTCTCTGCCTGTTTCCAGGATTCAGGCACACGCATGTGCCCCCCCCCCCCCACCCGCCTAGTCCCGCTGTGATTGTGCACAGCAGATGTCTGTCAGCAGGTCCTGGCCAATCATTCATGGCCAGGACCTGCTGATTGGCTGTTGACAATCAATACAGGGCTCTGTTCTGTAACATATATATATGTATATATATATATATATGTTACAGAATATAAATATATATATATATATATATATATATTTATATATATATATATATATATTTATATATATATTGTAGACACTATAACACAAATCACTCAATATACACTTATTGGAGTTTTTGTTTTTTACCAAAGACATGTTGCAGAATATATTTTGGCCAAAATTTATGAAGAAAATAGATTTTTTTAATTTTTATTACTGGATATGTTTTATAGCAGAAAGTGAAAAAAAAATATTTTTTTCAAAATGTTGTCTTTTTTTGTTTATATTGCAAAAATAAAAAACACAGTGGTGATCAAATACCACCAAAAGAAAGCTCTCTTTGTGTGAAAAAGAATATATAAATTTTGTTTGGGTAAAGCATTGCATGACCACGCAATTACCAATTAAATTAGTGCAGTGCTGAACAGGAAAAAATGGTCTGGTCATGAAGGGAGTAAAACCTTCCAGAGCTCAAGTGGTTAATGGAACCCCAGATAGAAGTAGAAAACCCGAAAGGGGTTCTAACCCTACCTCACTATATCTAAGACTATGAAAACCTTTTGGCTGGATGTACACTCTAAAAGTGGTATAAAAAATGGTGGTAAATACTGGTCATAGAAATTTGACTGGTGTAGGCCAAATGCACTTTTTTTTTTTTTTTAACAATAATACAGATCAGTCCTAGAACCGATTGCTGATCCATTTGGACAGATTTAAGATTGGTTGTTCAAAGCGTGAACTAATCATCTAATTAGTTTCAATCATGTACAGTATCTGTCAGAATTGATTTAGTACAAATATACTGAAATATGCTCGAGTGATTCCTTGTGCCATTAAAAATAGTGGCGTGCCACTTCCTGTCTGTGGTTCACCACAATGAACTGTTCTATACGGTGCATCACCATGGCTGCGTCTGAAAATGAGAGAGTTCGGATTGTGTGTGCATGGCTACTGCCTGGAGAGTGCTGCAAATAGATTTCGATTTTATCATGAATTGTGCTGAACAAATGAAAAATGTGATCTTTTTTTTTTCTTTTTGCAAATGACATTTAAAGCAGAACTCCAGGAAAAATGTTTTTTCTCCCATACATTGATCAAGACGTGGAATGTACTAAAACTGATTGGATACAGCCTCACCATTAAACATATTTTTTAAAATATAATTATATTAATGCCCCTTTCACACATGTGGACCGTTTGTCCATTTTTCATCCACCTGTTGACGGATGAAAAACAGACATCTATAGAAAAATCTGATCATTTACATCCATTTACATCCACATCTGTCAACATAATTGGAATAAAGCCCTACTTTGAAACGGAACAGATGTAAATGGACAATTGGTCCATTTTTGCTTGAAAAAATGTTGAATAAATGGCTCCCGACTCAAGTGGTTAAGGACTCTAGCTGGCGGATGTAAAACTGATGATAAACTGATGTAAACGTCACCTTTTTTTTCTTTGAAAAAGCATGACTGAACCAATGAAACGAACGGTCTGCACGTGTGAAAGGGGCCTAAAGCAGGACATAGACGAGTCGAAACATTTTAACCTTTGTTGATCGAGAATGAAAATAGCTCATATGAATATGCCATCAAATGTTTCAATGTAAAAAAAAAAAAAAAAACCAGCATGTTGGATCGGGCATGAAAATCCCATGTTGCGGCTGGCACACTAATGATGTGACAAATGAACGATTCGATGATCATCACAAATTGTATTCTTCAACTCATCTATTGCCTGTTTAAGCCATTGAAATAATTGATATGCCTCATGCCAGGGCTGTGGATAAGTGGGTACCATCAGTCCTCCTGTACAGGGCTCAGGCCAGCAGGAGGGCCCAGGCAGATGAGTTAATCAGATGGGGGGGGGGGGGGGGGTCAATTACTGGAACTAATCCCCTGTATGGCTCTCTCTGCAGCAGCTGAAAGCTGGCTTCTTCTCCTTTCCCTCTCGCTGGCTTTAAGCTGCTGCAGAGAGAGCCATACAGGGGATCAGTTCCAGTAATTGACCCCCCCCCCCACTTCACCCATCACCCTCCCTGTGTACAATATGTTTTCCCAATGCTGTCCTGGCCCCCCTGTATGCCCCCCACCCCTGCAGTGCTGCCGGCTTCTCTCCTCTCCTTCCCACCAGGGCTGTGGATAAGGGGGTACCATCAGTCCTCCTGTACAGGGCCCAGGCCAGCAGGAGAGCCCAGGCAGCTGGGTTAATCAGATGTAGGCAGGGAGGGTGGTCGGCATGGTGGTGGTGGGGGGGGGGGGTCAATTACTGGAACTAATCCCCTGTATGGTTCTCTCTGCAGCAGCTGAAAGCTGGCTTCTTCTCCTCTCCTCTCACTGGCTTTCAGCTGCTGCAGAGAGAGCTATACAGGGGATCATTTCCAGTAATTGACACCCCCTCCACTGCACCCATCATCCTCCCTGTGTACAATACGTTTTCCCAATGCTGTCCTGGCCCCCCTGTGTGCCCCCCACCCCCGCAGTGCTGCCGACTTCCCTCCTCTCCTTCCCACCAGAGCTGTGGATAAGGGGGTACCATCAGTCCTCCTGTACAGGGCCCAGGCCAGCAGGAGGGCCCAGGCAGCTGGGTTAATCAGATGTAAGCAGGGAGAGTGATCGGCATGGTGGTGGTGGTGGTGGTGGGGGGGTCAGTTATTGGAACTAATCCCCTGTATGGTTCTCTGCAGCAGCTGAAAGCTGGCTTTTTCTCCTCTCCCTCTCGCTGGCTTTCAGCTGCTGCAGGGAGAGCTATACAGGGTGTCAGTTCCAGTAATTGACCCCCCTCCACTGCACACATCATCCTCCCTGTGTACAATATGTTTTCCCCCTGCTGTCCTGGCCCCCCTGAGTGCCCCCACCCCTATAATGTTGCCAGCTTCCCTTCCCTTCTCTCCTTCCTACCAGCAGCTGCGAGCACACAATAGGATCCTTGAGGATGGAAAATGGGGGAAGGTTCCAGTAAATATGTACCAGCCCCTTTCCTGAATGAACACTGAGTGATTGGTACCAATCACTCACTGTGTTCATTCATAACCAAAGCCTAGTAAACTGTGCTTTTGTTTGGGGACGGGAGCCCTGTCATGTTTGCTGTATGGGGCCCCGTAGTTTCTAACAGCAGCCCTGCCTCATGCACACAGGATATAAATCATGCCACTTTTACAGGCATTTGCCTATTTTCTAGCCTGTAAATGCCCCTCGATGGTTGCCTGTGTGGCCATGCACACATAGGGATTTACAGGCACATTAGAAGAGGAGCATGTAGAAGCTGAAAAAAAATGCAGCACCAGCAGCATGTTCAGGAAAAGAGTGTTTGGGGTGAAGAAATGTTAAATGTGCCTAAATGCATTTAGCGCTTGAGCGTTCATCCATTCCATTGACCAGGATAAATTATTATTCTGGTCAATGGAATAAACAAATGGCCAAACATCTAAATGCGTTTGCAAAACACGGCTTTAGGTGCATTTATTAAGCTGCTTTTTCCTCCCCTGAAGCAATGGTGTCCAGATTAGAGGTGTTCATGTACACACACAGGTGTCAAACTGGTGGCCCTCCAGCTGTTGCCAAACTACAAGTCCCATCATGCCTCTGCCTTTGGGAGTCATGCTTGTAACTGTCAATCTTGCAATGCCTCATGGGACTTGTAGTTTGGCAACAGCTGGAGGGCCGTCAGTTTGACACCCCAGGTTCCATAAATGTCAGAGGTAATGCGCTGTTTGCCAATCAATGTCTCTAGTACGTCACAGTGCTGTCATTACAACAGGGTAAGAGCTGTCTCTTCTGCCTCTTCATGGGAGTCCCATTCCTTCTGCTGCAATGTTTGGTATGTCAGATACGTCTGAAACGTCTTATAGGGAGATTACTTTGTTCAGGGCTGTGGGAAACTGGAAGTATTGGGAACTCCAGAGGAGCATATGAAGCCAGGGGGTGATTTAAATTGTTTAGTTGCTTTAGGTCAGGCATGCTCAACCTGTGGCCCTCGGAGCCCTCTGATGCGGCCCTCAACATCAAACCAAGGAAGCGCACTTCTATTATATCCTGTGGGTTTGGTGCACTTTCTGAAAGCTCACTAAGCCTGCGTTCACACTGATGCGGTGCAGCATATCGCATGTGATTCGCACAGGAACCGCACCACATTCCTGCAAATCACATGCGAATTCTGTGCGGTGTGATTTGAGCCATACATTTTATATGACTCAAATCGCACCACATCCACGCCAAAAATGTGCAGGACCCTTCTTTTGGTCTGCACTAGAATCGGATCGCATGGGTATTCACGGGTATACACACCCATGCGATCCGATTCTGCCATTTTGCAAACCGATTTTGGGGAGTTAACATACACACCCGCAGTGGTTCGCATGAATGGGGTGCGATTGCGATGCGGTGTGGAATTCGCACAGAAACCACTGCGAATTCCGCACCGCATAAGTGTGAACCCAGGCTAAAACTCCTGAATGCAGGAGCTTTGGTGTGCTTTCAGAAAGGGCAGCACACCCGCAAGATATAATAGACGTCTATGGCACAGCACAGCTAACCCGCAAAAAAGCTGTTGGTGCACTCTGGGTGAGGGTAACATCAGTCTGAGAGCAGCTTTATTGGGGGGGGGGGGCTCAGGACAGTAAGGTCTTGTTTACATTTATGGCTTAGGTGGTGGTAAAACCCCATAGTTGAGATGTTTTTTTTTCCACACACCCCCAACCACTGGTGTAGTGTCAGGGGTCACGATGGTGACCCCACCCCATGCTCCAGGGGGCCCATGCGGCCTCCCTCTCACATTCTGTTTTACAGTTGGACAGGAGGGGTGGTGGGGGTGGCATATTCAGAAACCGATCCTCTCCATTTTCCTCCTGCAGCCGCTGAAAGCTGGATTCTGCTCCTCTCACCCCCTCTGGCATTCAGCGGTTGCAAGAAGAAAATGTTCATTATGCTATTCTAAATAAAAAATGTGAACTTCTGAACCATTTTGTTTCATTGTGACCCATGATTGGTCACCAAATCACTTAAGTTGTCCTCGCACTTCAAAAGGTTGAGCACCCCTGCTGTGGGTGGACTAACCCTTTAAATCTCTCCCCAGCAATTCTTACAGATGGATCAAAAGTCACTATAAATTTGCCATGTAAATGGATCATCACGGAGGTGATCTGATACCTGGAGTTCTCTCCAATGCAGGAAACACAAGAGAAATGGAAAGCTGACTTGTGCATCCCAGCGGGTCAGACTCTCTTTGTTTACTGGGAGTAAATGTAACCATGGAAACGATCTTGGTTTCTAATGGTGTGAATGGTACTTTAGCTTCATCAGCATGTAAATGACATCATCACCATTGAGATAATTACATAGTATAGCGCATGGCTGAGTGTGTCATTTGCTCTTTCAGTTTCTAGCCTGCCTTATGTAATGGGAATTCTTTTTTTTCTGCCCAGGTTTCGTTTTCTTGTATCATAATTTTTTTTTTTTACAATCCAAGGCCTCATTCACTGTATAGGTGTGTAGAAGCACCGCATGTTCCTCTATGGCTGCATAGCAAGCATGCAAAGAAAAGGCATACCGAGTTATTGGCAACTCAAGTGCTTTACATCAAAGATTGAGCCGAATGCGTTTAAAGTGCTTGGGACAAGCATTGCAATCCATACTCATTCAAATGGATTATTTACATGGGAACTGTAGTCTCTTTAATGTTCCCTTAGATACACCTGTGAAAGAGATCCGTTGAATGAAAGCAATCTTGTCGATGTCTGGTAGAACCCTTGTAAACGTATAACGTGGGGATGAACGTATTTGCACTTTACACACACAACACACACATGACACACCACACACACAACACACACACACACAACACACCACACACACACCACACAACACACACACACACCACACAACACACACACAACACACACACACACAACACAACACACACACACAACACACACCACACACACAACACAGACAACACACACCACACACACAACACACACACAACACACACACAACACACACACAACACACACACACAACACACACACCACACACAACACAGACAACACACACCACACACACAACACACACACACCACACACACAACACACACACAACACACACACACAACACACACACCACACACAACACAGACAACACACACCACACACACAACACACACACACACAACACACACCACACACACACAACACACACCACACACACACACAACACACACACAACACACACAAAATGCACACACACACACACACACACCACACACACACACACACACACACACACACACACACCACACACACACACACAACACACACACACACACAACACACACACCACACACACCACACGCATACAACACGCACGCACACACACCACACACACACATACACCACACACACATACAACACGCACGCACACACACCACACACACATACAACACGCACGCACACACACCACACACACATTCTTTTCAATGCATGTTATAATATTAAAGCTAAGTGTCACATTCAGTTAGGGCAGGGGTGTCAAACTCATTTCATGGTGGGCCACATCAGCATTATAGTTGCCCTCAAAGGGCCATATTGTATCTGTAAGACTAGATGTCCAGAGCACCCCACCCTCTCTTATATCACAGTGCACCCCCCTTACCTTGTGCTGCTGCCAGGAAGAAGCTGGAGGTTGAGCTGGGAAGCAGAAAGTGCAGGGTCTGGAGGAGGACCAAAAGAGGTGTGGAGTCTGCTGTTGAAGTCTGCAGGGGGGTGCTACGACTGCACAGAGAGGTGCAGAATCTGTAGTAGGAGTTCTGTCCTCTTCTTTGCTGCCAATTGCTGAGACCAAGGGTGGCGGGGTTGTAGAAATGAGCCTCTCTGTGGCTGCATGGAGAAGAGCAGGATCTGGCGGAGGTGATCTGCCCTCCTCTCTCCTGTTGCCTGCTGGGACAAGGTGGAGACGAGGGAGTGCGACAGCTGCAGGAGATGAAATGGCCTGGAGGGCCGGATTTGGCCCTCGGACCTTGTGTTTGACATCTGAGACAGGGGATTCTGTCTCAAGTCTACTGGGATCCCACCCACAACACATCCATTGGTCTTTCCATTGGTGTACCCAGCATGCACCTCACTTCCCATTATCCACAACAGCTGTGAGATGGTCCCTCTAATACACAGATCTTTCCTTCCTTTATCCTGTTCTGTATATAGTACAACTTAGTGTTGGTAATATCCCCACTTTTTCCCATCCTGGAATGGTCACACATCTTTCTTTGTAGTCCTGCACAATACAGCACTTAGCTGATTCCATTAGATCACTGGAGGCCTAAAAGTACTAGACAGTGGTGTGCAAAAGGTAGGACCAAGGGTGAGGGAACCGAGGGGCAGGACAGACACAGACTTCTGCAGGACAGCCTCTTAAGCAGGCCATAGACGAGTGAAAAACTGAATGAAAATTCTTGTTGATCATCGAATCGTTTTTTTTTTGTATCACTAGTCTACCAGCTGTAATCGAAGGTGCCTGATCCAACTTGATGAATTTTTTTTTTTAGAAAACCAAAACAATTGACACAATCATATGAGCTATTTTAGCCATTTTGCTGCAACTGCTCACTGGTGGTATGTCTTTAGTGGCCACCCGGCAACACACTGATATCAACATATCAGTGAATCCTCACAGCAGACAGAAAGGCTTAGGCAGGTGAAGCTTGGATAATCTCTGACCACCCATTAGGGACATGGATAAGGGGTACCACCAGTCCTCCTGTAAGGAGCCCAGGCCAGCAGGGGGTCCCAGGTAGCTGGGTGAATTGGATGTAGGCAGGGAGGGTGATTGGCACGGTGAGGGGGCAACTACTTGTATGGCTCTTTCTGCAGAATATGAAAGCTGGCTTTATCTCCTCTTCCTCCCACTGACTTTCAGCTGCTGTAGAAAGAGCCATACAGGAGATTGGTTCAAGTAATTGCCCCACTACCACACCCAGCAACCTCCATGTGCACCATACATTTCCCTCTGTGGCCAGGCCCCCCTGTGTGCCCCCATAGTGCTGCCAGCTTCCCTCCTCTCCTTCCCACTGGCAGCTGCAAGCACACAATATGATCCTTCATGATAGAGAGTGGGGGAAGGGTCCGGTAAATATGTTGCATCTACCAGCCCCTTTCTTTCCTGAATGAACACGATGAGTGATCGATACTGATCACTCACTGTGTTCATTCATAACTGAAGCATAGTAAACTGTCAGGTTGGCTGTATGGTTTCTAAAAACAGCCCTGCCACCAGGGGCGGACTGACCATTTGGAAACTAGGGCACTGCCCGAGGGCCCGGGGTCAGTATGGGGCCCCATGAGATGCCCCTGCTACCTTTTTCATAGGCTTTTTTGAGCTTGGGCAAGGACACAGGGGCCCCCAAGATCCCCTATTGCCCGGGGGCCCCATGAGTTGTCAGTCCGCCCCTGCCTGCCACCCATCTACACCTATTGAGAATTTGCAGTTGAACAGACACGTTGATCTTGGATTATGATATTCAGGTAGCGTAAGGGCTGCCTCTTGACCTTATGACATCAAAAGTATTCATCATTTTATACAGAAACTTTTGAATATGCTGGAAACAACCAAACAATTACACTTATTTTGGCCATTGAGAAAAGCAGCAAGCCTGTAACTGTGCATTCAAGAAAAGAAGGCAAAGAGGAAAATCCCTTTATAACTGGTTTCTGAACAATTTGTTTAATTCGTGTATCTTGTTACCCTTTGCACTTTTTATTTAAATAGTGGCATGATGTACGCACAAAGATCTCATCTTCTGATTAACTATGGTTTATCCCTATGTGAAGTGTCCCCCCCTTTCCTGCTGGCTGGCCAAAAAGGCCACGGTTTTTAATTTCACATTTCTGAAGTATCAAGAACCAGCATTTTCCCATACATATTTCATGAAAATGGCTTTGGCTTTGGATTTAATTTTTTTTTTAGTGGTTTACTGTTCATTAATATCTCCCACCCTGTTTTGGCGGTCCTTCAAATGCAGGTCTTTTTGGACATGATTCTGCTTTTTGTGCAGCTTAATAGAGCATAATAATGGGCAACCACAGACCAGCAGAGCATTATGGGAGCTTTGGGTTCAAAGAAAAAAATGAGGCAAAAAATCTTGCTGTACTTTTTAAATCCTTTGACATAATTGATAGCAGTTGGGCATTTCTTAACCTGAAGAAAGATATTTTGTTTTACATATATGCGCAGTGGTATGTATGCTCATATCATACACATTTTTTGTGGCAATCTTTAAAGTCTACGTGTATATTTATGCTAAAAATAAAACGAATTGTATACTGTTCCTAAATGTAGCTGAATTATTCTCAGCAGTTTGTAGTTTTGAAATAATTTCTGTACTGCAAATCTTTGCAAACATCAATGAAGGAAATCCAGAGATAGGTAAAGCAGACAAGCTTGCAGTTCCATTGTTGCAGAAAGAATGGCATCCCCAGGCACCTTTAGATGTGCTTGATACTGCATAACATCAGGCAATAGAAACATACATGCCTGAAATGATGGTGAGGATGCATTTGTGTTACGACTACTTCAATGTTGAAGAAATAACTACTCCTGGGATGAGATAAGAGATGCAAACTGTCAGTTCTGTTGAGATTTCCATTAAAGGGAAAGTTGTGCTCAAAAGTTTGCATACCCTGGCAGATATTGTGAAATGGCATGGATATTGAAAATATGACTGATCATGCCAAAAAACTGTCTTGTATTTAACCAATCCAGAGGATTTACCCCCCTCCTGAACATGCCATTTTTTGCAAGGCTGCGTTACTTTTACTGACAATTGCGCGGCCATGCAATGCTGTACATAATTGAAATTTATCTCCTTTTTTTCTCACAAATAGATCTTTCTTTCAGTGGTATTTGATCAGCTTTTATTTTTTGCGCTATAAACAAAAAAAGACCGACAATTTTGACAAAAAAACAATATGTTTGACTTTTTGCTATAAAACATATCCAGTAAAAAGATTTTAAAAATCTAATTTCTTCATAAATTTAGGCCAAAATGTATTCTGCTGCATGTCTTTGCTAAAAAAAATCCCAATACATGTAAATTAATTAGTTTATGTGAGAGTTATAGAGTCTACAAATGGCGGTATATATACTGGAATTTTTATTTTTTTTATACTAGTAATGGCGGCGATCAGCGACTTATAGCAAGACTGCGGCAGGCATTCTGACACTGGGGGGGGAACTGACTAATTGCCACTGACGTCCCAATGACACTAATACAGTGATCAGTGCTAATAAAAAGCACTGACACTGTACTAATGACACTGGGCAGGAAGGGGTTAACATCTGGGGCAATCAAAGGGTTAACAGTGTGCTGTTTTACATGATGTGCTGTGTGTGTTTTAGCAGGGAGATATTCTGCTGTGTATTTATCTGCTGTGTGCAGAGAAATACAGGCTGCTCTGGAAAAAGATGGCGTGGTTGTTTCAAGGAGCACAATACCTGATTTGTGAACAAAAATGAGCAGCATGGTCGAGTTGCCAGAAAAAAGCCTTTACTGTGCAAGTGCCACAAAAAAAACCCGGTTACCATATGCCTGACAATACCTTGACATGCCTCACAGCTTCTGGCACACTGTAATATAGAGTGACTAGACCAAAATAGAGTTTTATGGTCACAACCATAAGTGCTATGTTTGGAGAGGGGTCGACAGTGGCAAGAATACCATCCCCATTTTGAAGCATACTGGAGGCTCACTGATATTTTGGGTTTGTGAACGCTCAAAAGGCACAGGGAATCTTGTGAAAAATTGATAGCAAGATGAATACAGCATTTTATCAGAAAATACTGGCAGACAATTTGCATTCTTCTGCATGAAAGCTGCGCATGGGACGCCTTTGGACTTTCCAGCATGAAAATGAACCTAAGTACAAGGGCGAGTTGACCCTCCACTGGTTACAGCAGCAAACGGTGAAGGTTCTGGAGTGGCCATCACAGTCTCCTGACCTTAATACCATTGGGCCACTCCGGGGAGATGTCAAACGTGTGATTCATCCGAGACGACCAAAGACTTTGCATGACATCTCTCAAATGCAAGCTGTTCTCTGCTGTTGTTAAGGGTGACTACGTTTGTTCTGCATACCCCCACTGCGTATGTGAATGTAGTCACCCTTTCCTGTTCCCCCCACACACACACATTGAGCGGAGCATGTGACCAGAAACAGTGGCACTGCTCACTCTAAATCAGTAGCGTTCAGGTGCATCAATGGAGGAGAGGGAGTGCACACAGGACAAAAGAAGCATGAAAACAATGGTAAAAAAAAACAGCTGTGGTATACTTGATATTTTTTGAATGACTGATGTAAAAAAAATTGAGTTTAGTGTCACTTTGAAGCTGTCAGGTAGCTTAAGAGAGAATAAAAAGGTAGTGATTTATTTGCTTGGATATACTTGGATATTACTTTTTTTTTAAGTGCACTATACAGTATGGAATTGCATACTGTTAAAGCAGTCAGCAGATTTATTGTTCGTATCAACTGAGGAAAAAATAAGAGCAGTTTGTTTTTAGAGTTTACATACAGGTTACAACGCTCAGCTGTTTTTGTGTCAATATGCAGTAACCCAAAAGATTTGATGTGCTGTGTACTACAGCTAAACTGTGGAGGTAACCACTGGACCCTTGATGACAGAAGTGTAACCTGTCATTTAATGTTTAGTGAACATAGCACTTTTCAGGAGGTATCATCAAGATGCAGAGTTAAAATTTAGAAAGAGCATACAGACTGCCTCTAAAGGGCCCAACTTGTAATATCTCATAGCTTTTGGTTATATGGTATCTTGCGGATGTATTATTGGATGCCCCCGCCATTAAATAAAGGAGCCTCACTAGCTCCTACTTTTTTTTTAATCACACTGAATTTATTTTATAGCGGATGTAAACCTAATCATAAACATTTTATATAGTTTATATGTCAACTCACTGACCTACTAAATTCTTCTTATACTACCCTTGTTTCCTGTGCGGTGACATGTTGTCAGATTGGCACTGTGACCTAATATAATGTGGATGCCAAGATGCCTACTTTACTCCTCTTTTTCCTCTGTGTTGTTCAATCTCCTTTTACTCTTCTCCATATTCTCTTCATCTCCTTTTCCTCTGCTCCATCTCCTTATCTTCTACTTCACTGCATCTCCTTTTATCCTACTACATTCCATCTCCTTTTATCCTACTATATTCCATCTCCTTTTATCCTACTATATTCCATTTTTTCTTCTACTTTACTCCATCTCCTTTTCTTCTACTTTACTCCATCTCTTTTCCTCTACTTTACTCCATCTCCTTTTCTTCTACTTTACTCCATCTCTTTTCCTCTACTTTACTCCATCTCCTTTTCTTCTACTTTACTCCATCTCTTTTCCTCTACTTTACTCCATCTCCTTTTCTTCTACTTTACTCCATCTCTTTTCCTCTACTTTACTCCATCTCCTTTTCTTCTACTTTACTCCATCTCCTTTTCTTCTACTTTACTCCATCTCCTTTTATCCTACTATATTCCATCTTTTATCCTACTATATTCCATCTCCTTTTATCCTACTATATTCCATCTTTTATCCTACTATATTCCATCTCCTTTTATCCTACTATATTCCATCTCCTTTTCTTCTACTTTACTCCATCTCCTTTTATCCTACTATATTCCATCTTTTATCCTACTATATTCCATCTCCTTTTATCCTACTATATTCCATCTCCTTTTCTTCTACTTTACTTCATCTCCTTTTATCCTACTATATTCCATCTTTTATCCTACTATATTCCATCTTCTTTTCTTCTACTTTACTCCATCTCCTTTTCTTCTACTTTACTCCATCTCTTTTCTTCTACTTTACTCCATCTCGTTTTCCTCTGCTCCATCTCCTCATTTTCTACTTTACCCCATCTCCTTTTACTCTACTTTGTTCCATCTCCTTTTCCTCTACTTTACTCCATGTCCTTTTCTTCTACTTTACTTTATCTCCTTTTCTTCTACTATACCTCATCTCCTTTTCTTCTCCTTTTTCTCTGCGCCATCTCCTTTTCTTCTACTTTACTCCATTTTCTTTTCTTCTGAATCACTCTATCTCTTTTTATTCTACTGTATTACATCTCCTTTTTCTCCACTTTGCTCCATCTTCTTTTGCTTTTACTTTACTCCTTCTCCTCTTCCTCTGTTCCTTCTCCTTTTCTGCTGCTTTACTCCATCTGCCTTTGCTCCATTCCATCACCTTTGCAGTGATTTGGAAGCCAGCAGCCTGCATGGCCGTAGTCGGGGATCTTTAAGTATTCATACTACATTTTATATAATACACATAAATGAATTGTTTAAAGAGGGGTAAAACCAAGATGGATTGCCCCTGCCAGGATGGGTCATCCTATGGAGTTGTCCACTGTGGCTTCTCCACAAACCTTGGCATTATGAAATTCTCCCCTTTTTTTCTCCTGATTTAAATAAGTCTATTCATTTTGCTGTATGTAGGAAAAAAGCTCCGACATGTGCAGCAATAACATGCTAGGAAGACAGAAAAGAATTTAAGCAGAGTATTTCTGTTTCCAGGCCTTTACATTACCTGTGCTTGAGGTATACCCATTATTTTCTCTGTGTTTTTATGGTTTGGGGCAATCCCCGCTCAGAACCACATCAAAACTCCCAGAGTAGGTGGTACAGGCCGTTCTGAAACAAGTCACTTTTAATCTTCTAGATGTAGCACTGCGGTCGTCTGTGAGCAAATGAAGATTGATGAGAGAATTTTAGAGAAATTGATCCAATAAAAGATTTTTCATTTGGCTGAAAACCTTCCATACCAGAGAATTATCACCAGGGCAATTCACAGCGCATGTGGCTTGCAGTGGGCTAGTATTAGTGTAATTATACAATAAACACTGAAAGGCCATATGGGGTTTTAGAATTTCTCAGATCCCATATTAACTAGACAAGATATCGAAAAAGATAATACAGGACTTTACTGGTACTCTATGCAGTGAGGATACCCTTCAAAATAGACCACATAAATATAAAAAAAAATGTTATTATTATAAAAATAAAATTACGATATATAGTATATGATGTCAACGGTGTAATTGTACATCATGTGTTTCTAGTATTTCAGTGCTGAAGTGCTGATTCCAATTATGTTTCTTATAAATGTCCTTTTATGTGAATTCTTTAGTTATAGACCCAAACGAGATTACAAAATAATATCATGAAACATTCGCAGCTTGAATAACAATATGGGTTACTGAGAAAGAGACTGCAGACATCAAGTAGACAAGGAGGTTTGTCAAGCTTATAAGTGTCCAGCTATATAGGTGGTCACCATGAAAATGCAAAATCTGTTACCGGACCACCCTTCACAACCGATAGCAGTGGCGGTTGCAGTACTCACTTTAGTATAATCTCATTTGGCCATCATATTTTATGTTAAAGGTGTAAAATCCAAAGCGGGAAAATTGGGGAATACTACGCTAAAAATAAGATAAAATAAAAGAGGAGAAAAAATGGAGGGGGGGGGGGGGACCAGGGAGCCTATGTAATTTGATAACTGCAGAGAATGAAATCCCAACATGGTTTCACCCAGGTGCTGCTCTTTTACTTCACTCCAGTCATCATGCCCTTGCCCTCCTCCGTGTACAGAAACATATGCCAGAGATGCCACGTTTTGAAAAAGGCTTCCTGTGTGTTCTTTTGAGAGTCAGTGCTTCCATTCCCTTAATTGTCTCAACCCACTGAAGCCACATTTGGATCAAGGGTGAAGATTTTGATTTCCAGCACACAGGGATGCAAGCCCTAAGGGACTTGAGAAGGTTCCATAGAATTGATTTCTGGTATAATTTCATAGCAGGGTTTCTCAACCAGGGTTCCATGGAAGCCTAGGGTTCCTACAGAGATTACTAGGGGTTCCCTTGAGCAATGAGCAATTTCTGCCTCTCAGATAAAGTCCCACTGACACCATTGATCTTTTAAGCTATCCACTAGATGGTAATTCTTCCCGAGGACCACAAGTGTAAGGAGCATTTTTCTCACTGACCATCACACTAATGTATCATGAGTTGTAAGTATAGTAATTTTTAGCAGCGGTTTCCTGAGACCGGAAAATTATTTTAAGGGTTCATCTGTGCTGAAAAGTTTGAGAAAGGCTGTATCATAGAGATCAATTTGAAGGAGGCAAAAGGCTACATCTTTGGGTAACATGAAATATATAAATTGGTGGGCAATTCTTTGCACTCCATCCCAAAAAGCTATGAGCTTGGGGCAGTCCCAGAAGATATATGGTAAGGTTCCCTTACCTGCTCTGCATTTCCCACAGCTCTCAGGGATGGAGGGCATGCATTTATGAAGTAGAGATGGTGTCCTATACCATCTAATAATTATTTTATAGTTGCATTCATGTATGTAGGTACAGATCGATGATTTAAACATATATTTTCTGGAGTTGGTCAGAATACGGGGTGATATTTAGATCCCTTTCCCATGCATCGATAAAAGAGGGATGATCCTCAGAGTTTGGTATGGCCAGGGAGGAATAAATACAACATAAATAATGCATAAGGCAGTCCATACATGGGCCAAATTTTTGTTCAAAAATTGGACATAAGAATAATCAGTCGATTTTGGCTCCATTAGTGAGGCAGTGGTACTGGCCAATTTTTGTGCTGCCTCTGAATTTCATTTATTGAAATATAAGACTGCCCTTCCCAGTGCATATAATTTTAAAATCAGTGAGCCTACGGCAAAATTCAGTGGGGTTGGCAGGAAAAGGAGAAAGTGACATAGTTGAAAGGCCTTCCATTGGGGATGGTAGAATCTGTGCAGCGGAGACATCAAATGACAAAGGGTAGGCCAATATAAATGTAATTTTAAATAAATGCAGATAATAAGAGAAGAGTTTACCAACATTGGAACATTTTTTAAAACTTTAAAAAATATTAAATTTTAAAACTTAAAAAAATTAAAAAAAACTGTAAAGGCACATTCATTCTCCTGTTACATATTACTTGATGCTTCAGTGCGTGTTGCAGTACACAAGTTGCTGCATATGCCCATCAAATTACTATGTTTGGGTCCTTAATTTGTGACCAAGCACGACAAAACACACATTACTTTATTTTTTCTATGGTACTACCACGTTGGTGTCTTTTGGTGGTGCCTGGTGGGTGGTCTGGCTTGTTTGCTGCCTGAATGTGCATTGGGAGCCCATTAGAGTTGAATGGGCATACCCCATGTGTGGTAAGGTATGGCAGACATGTAGGTGGGAACAAAGCTCTAGCTTATTTAAACCCAAAACCCCAAATGTAATATATTGCAGCTTACTAGTCCTTAAGGTGGAAGCTGCATTATTTTTCTCTTTTTCAGACATTTTTCCTTTTATTTCAGACTGATAATTCTCTAAATACCACCTTTCCTGCCCTGGGTGTCTACACCCATTTTTGCATTGCGCCTGTAGGGGGACCCATAGTTATCATCTAGGCTGGACTTTAAACAATCCAATCATCTCCTTGCTGGCTACGTTGAGGGGAACGGGGGGGGAGCCTTGTCTGACCTCGTAGCTAGGCTTACAAAGTACGTGGGAACATATGCTGTGTCCCATGGGTGTCAGAATGCTGAGAAAAATTTGAATTGAGGTTCTTCTTTAAACTTGGTTACTATCAATGGTGGAAGTACTTTTGCCTTGGTGGTATGCTGACCAGACTATCCAGAGTCCTTCATTAATTTAAAGCTAAAATTCTCTTACACAGATAAAGATAGCAATAATTATACCCCTGTAACATTCAGCGGGCTTCACCTTCCACATAAAGTGACCTATTCAAGTGATTTCAAACAGCATGGATCACTTTTCAGAGGAGTGTCAGACCTTGCCACTAGTGTAAACAAGGCCTTACTCTCTGGAGTAAATTAACCTCTAATCGGTTGCTCTGGGTTATTTGCAGAATAAATCTACTTTTGTCTGTTTTTTGGCATAAAGAGTCTTTAGGATGAAATTATCATAGAATCTCCATTCTTACTCACTAAAAAGACACATTTCCCTGTTCTAATATTTTGAACGCTCCCAGCTTATGTGTTTTTGTGTCTTTAAGAGTCTCCGAGTTGCACATGGTAATCATTTTGCCAGATTTATGTAATTCATCTTCTCTCCTGATGGCTGAATAGAGGCAGAATGTGCTGTGTAAGCAGAAATGCTACTCAGAGAGTAATGTAAATACTCAGCTTCTCGTGATTTACGTCCCCTGAGGTTAAAGTTGAAAGTATTGGAAGAGAGGCATTTACTGCTTGTAAAAAATCTCCAGTATATAGAGTGCTAATGTATTGTTAAATATATATCAATTGTTTGAGAGTTTTTAAACCAAGTACATTTAGTGTTTAAAGAGCATATTCGGACATAACAGTTTGAGAGGCTTGTCCAATCTTTAGAGCAAATTATTATTAGTATTATTATTATTATACAGGATTTATATTGCGCCCACAGTTTGTTCAGCGCTGTACAATATAAAGGGAGACAATACAGCAATGATACAGTTCAATACAAGAGGGTTAAAAGGGCCCTGCTCCTTGGAGCTTACAATCTAAGAGGGAGGTGCTTGTGGTACAAAAGGTAATAACTGTGGGGGATGAACTGGTAGGAGGAATAGAAGATTCTGTTATTAGCTGAGGGCAGGATAGGCTTCCCTGAAGAGATAGGTTTTCAGAGATCTCCTAAAAGTGGGCAGAGTAGACGATAGTCAGATAGATTGGGGTAGAGAGTTCCAGAGGATGGGGGAGGCTCTGGAGAAACCCTGGAGACGAGCATGGGAGGAGGAGACAAAGGAGCTAGAGAGCAGGAGGTCGTGGGAGGAGCGGAGAGTACTGTTTGGGTGATATTTGGAGACAAGATCGGTGATGTAATTTGGGGCAGAGTTATAAATGGCTTTATATGTTATTGTTAATGTTTTGAATTTTATTCGTTGGGCAATGGGAAGCCAGTGGAGGGATTGGCAGAGAGGGATGGCGGATACAGAACGGTTAGTAAGGTGGATGGGTCTGGCAGCAGCATTCATGATAGACTGAAGAGGGGATAGCCTGCTAAGAGGTAGGCCAATGAGGAGGGAGTTACAATGGTCAAGGCGAGCTATAACAAGGGAGTGAATAAGTTGCTTAGTGGTTTCCGAGGTTAGGAATGGGTGTATCTTGGAGATGTTGCGGAGGTGAAGTCTACAAGATTTGGACAGTGATTGGATTTATGGCTGAAAGGACAGATGGGAGTCTAGGATTACACCTAGTACCCTGGCATGAGGGGAGGGACTGATGATTGTGTTATTGATCTTGATGGAGAAGTCGGGGGAGGGGGCACGGACTGGGGGAATACTAAGAGCTCAGTTTTGGAAAGATTGAGTTTGAGGAAGTGGAGTAACATCCATGCTGATATGTCACTTAGTAGGTTAGTAATGCGAGAGGAGACTGAAGGGGTGAGGCGAGGGGTAGAAAGATAGATTTGTGTGTCATCAGCATAGAGATGGTACTTAAAGCCAAGGGAGTTTATCAAGTGACCAAGGGAGGAGGTGTAGATGGAGAAGAGAAGGGGTCTAAGGACAGAACCTGGAGGGACCCCTACAGAAAGAGGAAGTGGAGAGGTGGAGACCGAGTTATAGGTAACGCTGAAGGAGCACTGCGATAGGTAGGAGGACAATTAGCAGAGAGCAGAGTCTCTGAGACCAAGAGAGTGGAGTTTTTTGAGGAGGAGGGGATGGTCAACGGTATTAAAAGCTGCAGAGAGGTCAAGTAGTAAGAGTACGGAGTAGTGGCCGTTGGTTTTAGCAGTTAGATTAGTGAGTTTTAGTAGGGCAGTTTCAGTTAAGTGTAGTGAGTGAAAGCCAGACTGTAAAGGGTCAAGAAGGTTGTTGTCAGTGAGGTAGTCGCTCAGGCGATTGTAGACTAAGCGTTCTAAGAGTTTAGAGGTGAATAGGAGCAGGGAGATGGATCTTAAGTTGTTCAGGTTGGTGGGGTCCAGGGAGGGCTTTTTAAGTATAGGAGTGATGTGTGCATGCTTTAGAGGGGAGGGGAAGGCACCATTAGAGAGGGAGAGATTGAAGATGTGAGGGAGCATGGGATGGAAGAAGAGGGTGACCGTAGTAGTTGTGAGGGGACAGGATCCAGGGGGCAGGTGGTAAGACGGGCTTCTGAGAAAACTTTAGTGACCTCTTCAGTAGTAGCAAGGTCAAAAGAGGAAAGTGTTGAGGGAGGTTTAGTATAAGGTATGGTAAGTGGGATAAATGTCTGTGTAGTGGAGCTGCCCCTACGAATTGCATCAATCTTGTTTTTGAAATGATTTGCAATCTCGTGAGCAGTGAGTGACGTACTGGGTGGAGGTGGAGAAAGTAGAGAGTTAAAAGTAGAGAAGAGACAACGAGGACTGGATGACAAGCTATTGATGAGAGTGACAAAGTAGGCTTGTTTGGCAGCATGGAGGGAGGAATTGTATGTTAAGAAAGCAGATTTATATCGGGTGAATGCTTGGTGAGATTTGGTTTTACGCCACAATCGCTCCAGCGCACGACTATGTCGCTTAAGATTTGTGGTGTCGTCATTCTGCCACGGTTGTAATGGTCGGGGCCTGATACTTTGTGTAGTTAGAGGAGCAAGTGAGTCTAATGTGGATGAAAGCGAACTGTTGTAGACAGCAGTGGCCAGGTCAGGGCATAAGGCCTTTCTTCTACCCATTGACCCCTTCCACAAGCTTGCAGAAATCACATTGGTTCAAATATTCTGTAATGTAGCAATTATAATCTCTTAAACAGGAAAGATCACATAATCGTAGGGCTTGTTCACATTAGCATTCGGGGAGCAGTAAAACCCTGCGGTTGAGCCTTGTTTTACCACCCTTCCCCTTTAGCTGCAGATGCAGTGTACACATGGTGCGACCACAATGCTTTGCTTCATGGCCGCAGCAGGAATTGTACCTCCTGTCGCTTTTGGTGGGTTTAGTGCTCCCCAAATGCGACCCATTTAAGTGGGCTTAAATAAAAAATACAGAAATCCCCCTGCGCTCCACAGAACCTAGTGAGTTAGCTGCTATCACCTATTCTATATACCACAAGATAAGTGAAACAAAATAATATAAGTGGTGAAGCGCTCAACTTAAATACTCAAAAACTAGTGCAATATCCCCATATATAAATATTAAATCCCTAGTGATATAATAATACACAAATGATACCTCTTAGGCTATGCAGATATACAAATAATACTAATAAATAATAATGAATAGAAAACTAGTGCAATATCCTCATATATAATATATATCCCTGGTGATATAGTGATAACTAATATCTCTTAAACTGTGCAAAAAAGTGATACTGAAATGCAATTGATTATATCAATTTAAAATAAAATATTAATTAAAATAGTGATGCCACACTGTGCAAAAATTATAACAAAGTGTTCAAATATTGCCACTCCATGCTGAAATAGTGCTCTTCGTGAAAATCTTGACGTGACTCCCCTCAATAGCAGAAATGCCCCCTCACCTTCCACATTCGACCCTTGCGGGTCACAGAGCTTTTTATATATATATATCTCTCTGCCAGATGTTAATCTCCTCCACTGCCTCCACCGACCATGATCCTCCTCCAGGCAGTCAGTACCACTCCAATTACTCCCCTCACACAACGAACTCTGCCAGAAAGTATTCTCCTCCACTGCCACCAGTAAGCCACAGAGCCGCGTCACGGCACCCTGAGTATCTGTGGACCACAGATACTCAGGACCACAGATACTCAGGGTGCCGTGACGCGGCTCTGTGGCTTACTGGTGGCAGTGGAGGAGAATATTTTCTGGCAGAGTTCGTTGTGTGAGGGGAGTAATTGGAGTGGTACTGACTGCCTGGAGGAGGATCATGGTCGGTGGAGGCAGTGGAGGAGATTAACATCTGGCAGAGAGATATATATATATAAAAAGCTCTGTGACCCGCAAGGGTCGAATGTGGAAGGTGAGGGGGCATTTCTGCTATTGAGGGGAGTCACGTCAAGATTTTCAGGAAGAGCACTATTTCAGCATGGAGTGGCAATATTTGAACACTTTGTTATAATTTTTGCACAGTGTGGCATCACTATTTTAATTAATATTTTATTTTAAATTGATATAATCAATTGCATTTCAGTATCACTTTTTTGCACAGTTTAAGAGATATTAGTTATCACTATATCACCAGGGATATATATTATATATGAGGATATTGCACTAGTTTTCTATTCATTATTATTTATTAGTATTATTTGTATATCTGCATAGCCTAAGAGGTATCATTTGTGTATTATTATATCACTAGGGATTTAATATTTATATATGGGGATATTGCACTAGTTTTTGAGTATTTAAGTTGAGCGCTTCACCACTTATATTATTTTGTTTCATTTAAGTGGGCTGCTCTGCAAGTGCAGTGTTCACGGGATTAAAGCAGATAATAAGGAGGTGATACAATGCCTTGCAGTGAGGAGGTGATACAACACAAGCGTGAGGTTCAAGGGATTACAGTATTCTGTGATAACATGATACGCCGCCTCCTAGCTGCTTGTCAAATGCTCTCTGAAGAGCGATCCAAATGTGGATCGCTCTTCAGAGGCTAAAGCAAGTTTGAATGAGCCCTTAAAGTGGAATTCAACCCTCCTATCCTTTACAGCCAAAGAAGGGGCCATCTTAGCCTCTGCAACTGTAACAAATTTCATGCATGACATGCCTGGTATGTAACTCTTTTGGGGAAACTATTAAACCGTTGGGTTTAGTTCCACGTCACACAGATATGAAACGCAAAATTAATGCATCCTTGTATTCATTAGTTGATACATCATTAACCCCCTCCTGCCCAGCCCTGAAGTTCCATCAACTGTTCACAGTGGTCACAAGATTATGCTTTTTTTCTTCCTAGGTGAACAAACATTTTCAGGTCCTTGTAGGACTGTGCTGCTCATGAGGCCAAGTAGGGTAGGTGAGACCTATAGAGGCACAGTGGGGGGGGGGAGGGGTGACACTGAGGTGGGAGTGTCCATACCGGAAGCTCTGTCCTCAGTGCATTTTCAGCACCTTTGATGTACAGTGTTGTTGGTTGCTATAGTGTAGGTGGCTGCCTTTGCCATAACACAACCGGTGACTTGGTGTCATCTGTCATTCGCATAGCCCTGGGTCCAGGTACCTCAACTATTACCCTGCAGTAAAAAATTTAGCTGTACAGCATTATTGGTTGCCCCTGGTGCAGGTGGTTGCCTTTGTCATAACAACCAGTGAATGTGTGTGGCCCGGCCACCTGGGTCCTAGCAACAAATGATGCTGTGCGGCTGCCAGCATTCTAGCAATCAAAGACACTGTGCAACCATCAGCATCCTAGCAACAAATGATGCTGTGTGGCTGCTAACATCCTAGCAACCAATGACAGCGAGCAGCCTCCAGCATTCTAGCAATCAATGATGCTATGCAACCACCAGCATCCTAGCAACAAATGATGCTGTGTGGCTGTCAACTTCCTAGCAACCATTGACGGCGAGCAGGCTCCAGCATCCTAGCAATCAAAGATGCTATGCAACCACCAGCATCCTAGCAACAAATGATGCTGTGTGGCTGCCAACTTCCTAGCAACCAATGACAGCGAGCAGCCTGCAGCATCCTAGCAATCAAAGATGCTATGCAACCACCAGCATCCTAGCAACAAATGATGTTGTGCAGCTACCAGCATCCTAAGAACTCACGACAGGGGGGATCATAATCGGCCACCTCATGTGTCATCTGCCATTGACAAGACCCTGGATCCAGTTACATCAACCAACACCCTGCAGTAAAAAAATATAGCTACTATAATAGTAAATTGCTATCCTACTGTGTCCTAGTAAAAGTTCACCCTAGCACAAGGGTCTCCAAACTTTCCAAACAAAGGGACAGTTTACTGGCTTTCAGACTTTAGGGGGGCTGGATTGTAGCCATTAGGAGGAGAAATTGCCCTGCATCATTTGGGGTAAACAATGCATCTTTGCCATTAGGGGAGGAATAGTGCCCTATTCTTGGTGTAAGTTGGAGAAATAGTTCCGTCTCATTGGTGTCGGTGGGAAGAATAGTGCCCCACTGTTGGTGTCAGTGGGAAGAATAGTGCCTTATTCTTGGTGTAATTTGGAGAAATAGTGCCCCATCGTTGGTGTCGGTGGGAAGAATAGTGCCCCATAGTTGGTGTCAGTGGAAAGAATAGTGCCCCATTGTTGGTGTCAGTGGGAGGAATAAAGCCCTATTCTTGGTGTAAGTTGGAGAAATAGTTCCGTCTCATTGGTGTCGGTGGGAAGAATAGTGCCCCGCTGTTGGTGTCAGTGGGAGGAATAGTGCCCCGCTGTTGGTGTCAGTGGGAAGAATAGTGCCTTATTCTTGGTGTAATTTGGAGAAATAGTGCCCCATCGTTGGTGTCGGTGGGAAGAATAGTGCCCCATAGTTGGTGTCAGTGGAAAGAATAGTGCCCCAGTGTTGGTGTCAGTGGGAGGAATAAAGCCCTATTCTTGGTGTAAGTTTGAGAAATAGTTCCCCATTGTTGGCGTCGGTGGGAAGAATAGTGCCCTGTTGTTGGTGTCAGTGGGAAGAATAGTGCCCTATTCTTGGCGTATGCTGGAGAAATAGGACCCCATCGTTGGTGTCCGTGGCAAGAATAGTGCCCCATTGTTGGTGTCATTGGGAGAAATAACGCCCTATTCTTGGTGTAAGTTGGAGAAATAGTACCCCATCGTTGGTGTCGGTGGGAAGAATAGTGCCCCGTTGTTGGCGTCAGTGGGAGGAGTAGTGCCCTATTCTTGGTGTAAGTTGGAGAAATAGGACCTCATCGTTGGTGTCGGTGGAAAGAATAGTGCCCCGTTGTTACTGTCAGTGGGAGGACTAGTGCCCCATCGTTGGTGACGGTGGGAAGAATAGTGCCCCATCGTTGGTGTCGGTGGGAAGAATAGTGCCCCATCGTTGGTGTCGGTGGGAAGAATAGTGCCCCGTTGTTACTGTCAGTGGGAGGACTAGTGCCCTATGGTTTGTTTCAGTGAGAGGAATAGTGACTGTTGTTGATGTCAGTAGCAGGAATTATACCCCCTTGTTGATGTCAGTGGGAGAAAAAGTGCCCCAAGGGCCAATTCAGGCAAGCAAAGGGCCACATCCAGCCCCCGGACCATAGTTTGAAGACCACTGCTCTAGTATCATATTTGGGAGAGATCAGGCGGCCCTACTGCCTGCAAATCCAGGTCTCAAATCGACTGCCCGTGTATGTACTGAATCAGTGTATTTCTTTTTTTTCCCCAAATACACTGCAGACTGTGCTTTTTGTGGTATAATTTAGATTAGTAACCCAGAAACATTCCAAGCTGCCATCCTATACAGAGTAATTATAGCCCTTCTCGTGAGCTGGTGACAGGGAATGTTTTTAGTGTAAATATCAGTTAATTAATTCACATGTAAGAACGGCCCGCCACGGGCTGCAGATTTATTTTCATTTTAATACGGACATATGTTTCTTGTATTTTACATTTAGTGCAGCTTAGCAGAAATGTGTATGACGCCGGGATGTTTTCACAGTAAAGGTGTCTATACACAAGCAGAGTGTTTATCTCTTCTGAAATCTGTTGTGGGACCTACAAAGCCCCCATAGCTGCTACATCCTCCACACTGAATTTTTTCTGCTTTTTAAAGCTCAACTGAACTTTCGGTTTAAATCAGATAAATACATTCCAGGTGCATTCAGACACAGTGTGGTTTATGTCTTACAGTTAGTTTTTTTTCTATGACAGTCTGATTAGAAAATCCTGTCCTTTGCCAGCAGCTGCAGAGTGGGACCCTTGCTGTGTGTGTGGAAGCAGTGATCTCTCTGCAGAGGTCCGACATGCCATCTACTGAGTCACAGCCAAAGTTCCCCAATCAGCAGGGAGCATGAGCTTTGTTGCTTTTTGAGCTCTGGATCTTACTGTTAGTTTTCTTTCTAAAGCAGCCACAGCCTGTAGAAAATCATGTCCCTTGCCAGCGGCTGTAGAGTGGGACCATTATTCTTTGGTTGGAAGCAGTGGTCTCTCTGCAGAGGTCCAACACACCACCTACTGAGTCAGAGCCAAAGCTCTCCAATAAGCAGGGAGCATGAGCTTTGTTGATATTTGAGCTCTAGGACTTACTGGTCTTACTGTTTGTTTCTTTCTAAAGCAGCCGCAGCCTGTAGAAAATAATGTCCCTTGCCAGCGGCTGTAGAGTGGGACCATTATTCTTTGGTTGGAAGCAGTGGTCTCTCTGCAGAGGTCTGACATGCCATCTACTGAATCAGAGCCAAAGCTTTCCAATAAGTAGGGAGCATGAGATTTGTTGATATTTGAGCTGTAAGTCTTACTGGTCCTACAGTTAGTTTTCTTTGTAAAGCAGCCGCAGCCTGCAGAAAATAATGCCCCCTGTCAGCAGCTGTAAAGTGGGACCTTTGTTCTTTGTGTGGAAGCAGTGATCTCTCCGCAGAGATCCAACACGCCATCTACTGAGTCAAAGCTCTCCAACAAGCAGGGAGCATGAGCTTTGTTGATATTTGAGCTGTAGGTCTTACTGGTCCTACAGTTAGTTTTCTTTCTAAAGCAGCCACAGTCTGTAGAAAATCCTGTCACTTACCTTTGGCTGTAGAGTGAGACCCTTGTTCTTTGTGTGGAAGCAGTGGTCTCTCTGCAGAGGTCTGACACGCCATCTCCTCCTAGATTGTAAGCTCCCAGGATCAGGCCCTCCTATCCCTCTTGTATTGAACTGTATTGTTGCTGTATTGTCTCCCGTTATATTGTAAAGTGCTGAGCAAACTGTTGGCGCTATATAAATCCTGTATAATAATAATAATAATCTACTGAGTCAGAGCCAAAGCTCTCCAATCAGCAGGGAGCATGAGCTTTGTTGATATTTGAGCTGTAGGTCTGGCTCAGCATGGGGGGCAAGTTGGACTCATGCAGGGAGACCACTGCTTCCCCAGTATTGGATAGAGTAGGGATGGAATAAAACCTCTCTCTGATTATTATTGCTGCCTGTTTCCCCACTAGGGAGATTTCCTCATATTTCCTGTCCTCCTGTGACTGGGAATGGTAGTGAAGTAAATTCTTTCCAACCACCGATGTAGGACCAATGTTTTTTACTTTAGTTGAGAAGGGCTAAGGCCTATGTCAGCTTTTATTGCTCTATGTGTCCCCGTTTGTCAGATTTCCACTAACTTCCTGTCCCTGTAATATTATTAGGTGAATATCGAAGAATGAAGCAGCTGGAATAGCTCTACATAGCAACCAATCAGCATCTGTCTTTTATTTTCAAAGCTTAACTGAACAAGCTGAAGATAGAAGCTGATTGGATACTATGCACAGCTGTTTCAGATTCTGTCTGCTCCAGAAGGTGACATGGTGTCAGGGGAAATCTCCCCACCTTCAGCAACACTAGAAGAATGTTTTATGTTTTTATTGGGCCTTAAAGAATAAGGACACCATTGTCATAAATACACATATAAGCTGGAGCAGGTCAATGTCATGTAAAAGCTGTTTCCAATTCCAATCTTTTTAATTCTGCAGCTTTCAGTAAAATAATACCCGGAGATCCTGCCATGTTCAGGTTCTTCCTTTTAGTGTGACAACTGTCTCCCATTTGTGTTCTTGTGTTGTCACCTTATCACATATGCTCTGATGGAGACATCAGGCGGCCCTGCTGACCCATATCCAACAGGCATGGTTTACAGTCATCATGATCATGAAGCATTGGTGTACAGCTGGCACCGGAGAGAGTGCATGTAGACAGGAAGTGGCTGAAAGAGGCCGGAGGAGACCAGCAGAACTGACATGCAAAAAGAATGAAAAAATTGTATTTTAGGAAACAAAGCCTGGCCGTTGTTTGTGATGCACTGTCCTCTAGCAAACTGTAGATGCCGAACCAGCTGCTAATGACACCCACACCTATTATCACACTGCTAAGCAGTGACCAGCCAATCTCAGTACCAGACCATACATACTGCTATGTAAAACCGTGATGAAGGGGGTGTTATTGGACCCCCAAAACATGATGAATTATTTTCCTCAATATTTGATCTCACTCTACACAGGAATCAAATGTTAGCAGGGCTTGTGCACGCGGGTATCTGTCCATGTAGCATACACCGGATGTGTTCAGGCTTCGTATGCATTCAGGGACACATGGAGGAATACATTCCTAAGTGAATACTACTCTCAGCAGGAGGTACCGGTCCAGAGAGTGTAGAGCCACCATGTATTCCAGCCTGTCATTGATGTGGGCAGCACAGGGGCTAAATGGTTAGCACTTCCAACTGGCAGTACTAGAGTCGTTGGTTCGAATCCCAACCACGGCACCACCTGCCTGCAGTTTGCATGTTCTCCCTGTGCTGCGTGGGTTTCCTCTGGGTACTCCGGTTTCCTCCCACACTCCAAAGACATGTTGGTAGGTTAATTGGATCCTGTCTAAATTGTCCCTAGTATGTGTATGTATGTCTGTGAGTTAGGGACCTTAGATTGTACACCCCTTGAGGGTTAGGTACTGATGTGAATGTACAATATATGTATGTAAAGCGCGGCATAAATTGGTGGTGCTATATAAGTACCTGAAATAATAAATATAACAGGGCTGGCAGCTGCAGGATGTATGACCACCTCGGCCTCCTGGGCACTGAAATACACACATTGGTCATTGTTATCAGGAAGCAGAAACCTGTGTGCATGTGATTGTATACCCAGTGACTGGTCTCAGGTGATGCAACAAACAAATCCTCCTACATAAGTTGTACCTGTTTATCTGCAGCTATCTCTCCTCTACATCCATACAAAGTATAGAATTTGACAAAACAAAGCCCCCTACATAACTTGTATCTGTTTATCTGTAGCAATCTCTCCTCTACATCTGTACAAAGTATAGAATTTGACAAAACAAAGCCCCCTACATAACTTGTATCTGTTTATCTGTAGCAATCTCTCCTCTACATCTGTACAAAGTATAGAATTTGACAAAATAAATCCTCCTACATCAGTTGTACCTTTTTATCTGCAGATATCTCTCCTCTACATCTGTACGAAGTATAGAATTTGACAAAACAAATCCTCCTACATAAGTGGTACCTGTTTATCTGTTGCTATATCTCCTCTACATCCGTACAAAGTATAGAATTTGACAAAATAAATCCTCCTACATAAGTTGTACCTGTTTATCTGCAGATATCTCTCCTCTACATCTGTACAAAGCATAGAATTTGCCAAAACAAATTCTCCTACATAAGCTGTGCCTGTTTATCTGCTGCAATCTCTCCTTTACATGTACAGAAAGTGTAGAATTTGATAAAACAAATCCTCCTACATAAGTGGTACCTGTTTATCTTAGCAGTCTTTCCTCTACATCTGTACAAAGTATAGAATTTGCAAAGCACTTCTGAGCTTCAGAAGGCAGGGGGGCAGGGATCTGATGTCACTCATTGCACAGCATAGAGCAGGGAGCTGAGTATAATCTGGGACCTGAGTGGAGGGAATGGACACCCACCTCCCTCTGGTGTTGCCAACAGCAGTATTTTTTACTGACAAAACATGGAAAATTGACAGAGCACATTTTTTACTGACAACCTGAAAAATGACAGAACTATTAAAAACTAAGACAAATGATGTTGTCTAAACACAACATAAACACAATATGGAAACACTGACAATACCCATAACAAGTACATTGCCTGGTTTACACCTAAAAAGTCAACACAGCATGACAGATTATCAGCCCCTGATATTTACAGACAGTTGTGAAAAAATGTATTGACTGTTGGCAACTCTATCCCCCTCTACACAATCTCACAGGGAAACATGCACACCTGAGGCTGTCATTCATAGGCTGTGTGGTGGAGCTCCTGTCCCCTTGGATCCCTTGTAGTCAGCACCTGTCAGAAGTGACTCATACAGATAGCAGAAAAAGGTGACAGAAATCACACTTATCTCTGGATTGAGGCAAGTACACACTATAGAAGGATATACTCTGTTCCTTTTTCATGTCGGTGATTTCCAGCCACTTTAATCTGTGATGCTGTGCTTTCATCTTAGATCTTCAGTTTTGCTTCAGTATCTGCTCAACAAGTAGACAGCTTGCACACCATTACAATACTATTGGATAACTACACTGCTAGGACAGCCCTAGGGTCCAGAGAAACCTATCCACTCTCCATTAGCAAACAAAACGTCATCTGATTAGGATTTGGATCTACCCTAGGGATGCACTGATACCGAGTATTTTCATGGGTACTCATGAAAATACCACTGATACCTTGACCAATACTTTGTGGTGCGATTTGCGCTAATGGACGCTAGCATGCGATTCGAACAGGAATGCGATTCCCGTCCAAATCACATGTGGTTTCCCCACTGCTCCTGCTTGTCATAGCCTGAGTTCACACAGGAAAGGTGCAGGAAACCTCCCTGCAGGCATCCCATGCTTGGTGTCAGTGGTAGGAGAGAAGAGAAAGCGGCGGGGATTTAAAATCCCCATCGCTTTCTTTTTTCTCTTTGCAGCGATGACAGTTTGGGTTAGACGGCATCTGATTGGTCAGCAGCTGACTGCATCTGTCACTGTTGTCATCTGCAACTGTCATCGCTGCAAGGAGAGGAAAGAAAGCAAAGTAGTGAGAGATTTGAAATCGCATTCCTGTTCAGATCTCATACCATTCTTTGTGGTGCAGTTTGCATCCATTAATGCAAATCGCACCGCAAAGTATCGGTAATCGGTATCTGTGAGTACTTGACCGAAAGTATTGGTCCTTGTACTCATCGATAAAAAAACGGAATCGGGGCATCCCTAGTCTGCGCTAACTGTTAAAGTATAGCTGAAGTTTTGGATGGAGTGGAGAGGGATTAGAACCCCTGTCAGTGTTTATTGCTCTCTGTGCCCCCGTTAGGGAGATTCACACTCTCTGTTTGTCCTGATTACTAATACCATTGAAAGTAAAAGAAAATCCCACATTTTGGATTGTCCCCAGAAAAGTAATAGAGGGGAAATCTTCCAATGGGGACACTAGTTCTGGTGACCTGGGGGTCCCCTAGGAATTACCTTAATTTGCATGGATTTACTTTCACTTCCTGTTTTATCTTTTGGGACAGGAAGTGAAGATAAATCTCCCTAATGGGACACATGCAGGGGCGGACTGACAACTCATGGGGCCCCCAGGCAATAGGGGATCATGGGGCCCCTGTGTCCTTGCCCAAACTCAAAAAAGCTTATGAAAAAGGTACCAGGGGCATCTCATGGGGCCCCCTATTACATTACATTACATTACATCGAGTTTATATAGCGCCAAAGGGTTTGCTCAGCGCTGTACAATAGAGGGGGGGACAATACATGAAACAGTACAGCAACTACAAACAGCACACGAGGGGTTAGAGGGTCCTACTCTTTCGAGCTTACAATCTAGAAGGGAGGGGGTAGTGGTACAGGAGGAAGTGGCTGTGGGGGATGGAGTGGTAGGAGGAATGAAGGAGAATGGCAGTTAAGTGAGGGTGGGGTAGGCTTCCCTGAAGAGGTGGGTTTTCAGGGAGCGCCTGAAGGTGAGGAGGGAAGGTGACAGTCTGATGGATTGGGGTAGTGAGTTCCAGAGGATGGGGGAGGACCTGGAGAGACCCCGGACCCTCGGACAGTGCCTGAGTTTCCAAATGGTCAGTCCGCCCCTGGACACATGGCAAAAAAAACCAACATATAACCCTCCCTTACTCTATCCAAAATGGAAAAACAAGTTTTGCTTATAGTTCTAGTTGAAGTTGTTCATCATGATTGAACCGCAGCCGCCATCGTCATCCATTCCCTCTGTGCTATCACAGGCCGCACTCTGCTGAGCACGATGTCCCCTTCAGGTATGGACGCCGCCGCGCTCCTGGCTGCAGAATTGGAGTGTTTACATGGTGGATTGGGCTAGCTGAAACCTGTCTACAGCGGTGATGTGTCTCTTTTCACATTTCCAAGAACTGGAGCCGTGTGGCAGCTGTTGTTATAGATTCCAGTTCTACTGACTGCAGACTCAACAACAGTGGGATTAGATGTATTGCACATTCTACCAGCTGAGTATATCTTACCAATATCATACTAAGTACTGATTCATACCCGCGCACGCGGTGAAACATTGGCAGACCAGCGTCCATTCTGCGTTGCAACAGTGCAAGTTTTTTTTGCTTTATTGAAATGTCACATGCTTCGCAGTGGAGCTGAATGCAGGATAACAACACCTATTGCATCCTCCTATCAACACAGGCCATCTTGTGGGCTCGTTTATACTTGTGGATGGGGGTCGGTAAAACCCTGTGGTTGAGCCGCATTTTTACCATCCATCAACCTCTCCCCCTTAAAGTGGTTCTTAAGGCAGAAGGTTCTCTTTTACCTTAATGCATTCTTTGCTGCTGTCAAACACAGTCCGTGACAGAGAGCGGGGGAGTGGGGCCAAGCCACGCTCTCTGTGTCAATGGAGCAGCTTGCTATGGGGTGCACTCGGCTGGGGGAGGAGCCAGAAGTGGGGACCTCGAGAAAAGAAGGATCAAGTCTGCTCTGTGCAAAACCATTGCACAGAGGAGGTCAGTATGACATGTTTGATATTTAAAAAAAAAAGTTTGCAATCACGTTAAAGTGGTTGTAAACCCTTACATATACTGAGTGAAGTAACTGGCCTCAGGTCATACACAAAATCCTCTTACATAAGTTGTACCTGTTTATCTATTGCCATCTGTCCCCTATATCCATTCAAAGTGCAGAATTTACACAGCATCTCTCAGCTTTGAAAAGCAGGGGGTGGGGAGCTTAAGTTACACTCTGCAGAGCTCAGTGAGGAGAGCTCTGAGAGCTGATTGGAGGGAAGAGACACACCCCCTTCCACAGAGCACCCAGAACAGATCTGAGGCTGTCATTCTGCCGGAGGTCCCTCTTTTGTCACCGTTTTTTCTCTTGGTGTTGGGAAAACCTGACAAAAGTGACGCCTGCATATAGTAGGGGAACAAATAAACAGACAGAAGTAACACTTAGTGCACTGCATTGTGACAAGTACACACTATAGAGGGATATGCTTTGTTCATATTTCATGTCTGAGATGACCACATTAAGCTGCAGTGGCAGCAGCCAGGGGTGTAAACATGCCGTGATATGTTTACAGGAATTATACCCCCTGTTGCATTTGGGAAGCGCTACTGCCTGCTGAGCGCAACTTATTCAAGTGAATGGGTCCAACTGCGCACAACATGCACATTTGTACCACGGTAACTTAGCATTTTGGGGGTTAAAACAAGCAGTGAGGAGGTGATACAATGCCTCCTCACCATCTGTCAAATGCTCTCTGAAGAGCAAACTAAACGAAGGGTTCTTCAAACCCTTGAAGCTGGCTATACATTGCACAAAACTCTTTCTCTTCAGCAAGGACTGGCCGGATTTCAATCAGTGATTGGCTGTCCCCCCTGACTCACTTCTGTTGAAGGAGAACTTTTCTCTGTGGCTCCTACTGTTAGCATACAATGTCCCAATTTGGGGATATACCTACGTCCCCCTCGATTGTGTGGATGAAGAAACTGTTGGTTTTTTGTTCAGCCCTCCGATGTATGCCAGCTTTTGGTTCATTTATTTCTCTAATGTACTGTACAAACCAACAAAAAAGTGGCATCTCCACAGCAGGGCTGCTGATAGAAACCGCGGGGTCCCTTACAGCCAACCTGACAGCCCCCCACCCCAAAAAAAGTTTATTATGCTTCAGTTATGAATGAACACAGTAAGCCGGAAGCACTGTGGGGGTGGGAACACAGGGGGACCTGGGCAGCAGGGGGAAATGTATGGTGCACAGGGAGGGTGATGGGTGTGGCAGGGGGGCAATTACTGGAACTGGTCCCCTGTATGTCTCTCTCTGCAGCAGCTGAAAGCCAGCCAGAAGGAGCGGAGAAGAAGCCAGCTTTCAGCCGCTGCAGAGAGAGCCATACAGGGGATTAGTTCCAGTAATTCCCCCCCCTTGTGGTGATCACCCTCCTTGCTCACATGCAATTCACCCAGCCGCCTGGGCCCTCCTGCTGGCCTACTAGGCCCTGTACAGGAGGAGTGGTGGTACCCCCTTATCCACAGCCCTGCTCCGCAGCATATAAAAAGATATGACTTTGTTTACTGACATTTTACAGAGGACTGGGCTGTGCAGAACCCAATAGCAACCAGTAAAATTCAAACAGTTGAGGAGCATTTTTCATTATTTGGTATGGGCTACTACACTTTGTATGTTGCCCTTTTTGTATACTAAATAATAACTTATATTTTCCATTAATTTAAAAAATAAAAAATTTTAGTCCTGAGGATGGAATTAATAATAATATGGAATTCTTGACGTCAGGTATGCATGGGGACATCAGACACCATAAGGCTAGGTTCTCATCTCCGCATTCCTGCGGGCACTAGAGCCCATTCATTTGAATGGACTCCTGTGCCCCGGGACATGCAGGGAAGAAGTCCCTGCACTTCTTCGGAAAACGCAGCCCACACGGGAACCTCGGTTCCCAGTACGGTTGCGATTTTCAGTGTGGGTGGCGTGCCATTAGAACTAATGGCACCCACCTGCAGGTCCGCATTCGTCTGTGCGGGTGGTGCGGCTGCACGGATTTTTGTGCGGATCTGCAGCTGCACCACCCGCACAGATGTGAACCAGGGGTCAATGTGCAATGCTACTTACATTTGTTGAGTACTACTCCACCTTTTAGGTTTGGTAGAAATGTATGGACTGTGGGTACTTGTCTGTTAATTCACCTGTTTTATTTATTTATATATATATATATATATATATATATATATATATATACATAAAAAAATAAATAAATCCGGTGAATTACCAGACAAATACCGGACTGTGTTTGATGATAGACTATTTCTGACAAATTAAAGCTGACGTTTATTCTGTTAATTTTTTACTTTCCCTGCCCCCCATCCCTTTCTCCTTTTATGTTTTCATTATATACCGTATATTATAACTAGTGACACCATTACTGGGAGAGATTTGTTAAAACTGGAGTACAGAATCTGGTACAGCTGTGCATGGTAACCAATCAGCTTCCAGGTTGTATTGTTGAAGCCTAATTTAACAAGCTAAAGTTAGAAGCTGATTGGTTGCACAGCTCCTTCCAGATTCTGTGTGCCCAAGGTTTAGTAAATTTCCCTCACTGTGTCTATGTACATCTCTATGCAATACAGAAAGATCATGGCTGGTGGGGGGCCTGGCACAGTGCTGACCATAATTTCCTGAAAATATCACAGCACCCTGCCTCAGTGCCCCTCTCAAGAGCCCTCAACCCTGATGCAAGCATTGGGATGGATCTCAAGAGAAGCTATACAGAGATCAAAATGTCTTGATGCGTGGTTGTCAGTTTGGAGGAGTGGGCATTCCTAGACAGACTGCATTTGATTACGGACCACCATAGATAACACCCAGATGTGATGATGTGAATAAAGGGGGCAGGCCAGGAACAGTCAGGCTGGGAAGGAAGGAGCTAGAGCCGGGGTCAACAAAATATGGTCCACGGACCACATTCGCCTTGCTGCAAGATTTTATCCAGCCTACAGCTGATGTGTACAGACTGAGGATCCAGATCAGTTGGTTTCTGCTGAAAGGGACTCTGATGGGGACCCTGTTGTAAAGGGGGATTTTGATGGGGACCCTGATATAAGGAGAAACTTCAATGGGGCCTGTGATATAATGGGGGCCTCTGATTCGGCCCTGATGTAAGGAAGAACTCTGATGGGGACTGTAATGTAATGGGGGACTCTCGTGGGAACACTGATGTAAGAGGGGAGTCTGATGGGGACACTGATGTAACAGGAGACTCTGTTGGGGACCCTGATATAAGGGGGACTCTGATGTAGGGGGGACTCCAGAGGTGGACTCTGATGTAAGGGGGGGCTCTGAAGTTTACCTTGATATAAAGGGGGACTCTGATGGGGTCACTGATGTGAGAGGGGATTCTGATGGGGACCCCAATGTTAGGGAGGACTCTGATGGGGTCATTGATGTGAGCAGGGACTCTGATGGGGACCCTGATATAAAGAGGAATCTGAAGTAAGGGGGGACACCCATGGTGAACTGTGATGTAAGGAGGGCTCTGATGTGAACCCTGATGAAAGGCAGTCTTTGCTTTGTTTTACTTAAGTTCTTTCTCTTGTTGTGAATCATATCATGCTGATTCATTCATTTATTATTCATTGATTTTATAAAACTGATATTTTTGGCCAATTTTTGTAAAATGTGGCACTTGTACTGTAAAGCTTGGAGACCCCTGAGCTTGATGATGTTGGACGTCCTTCAGCCAGAAGATAAGGTGGGCTATATCTGGCGTGCTGCACCTTTTATGCACACTGTGAGAAGCTTCAGGGGGCTCTGTACCCTTGTGTGACTTGGGCCGTCTGGCTCAGTACAGTGTTTTAGCCCTGATAGTAGGGAGCATGTACAGTTGGAAGAAAAAGTATGTGAACCCCTTGGGATTACGTGGAGTTTTGCATGAATTGGGCATAAAATGTGCTCTGAAGGTCATCTAAGTCACAACAATAGAAGAACACAGTCTGCTGAACATAATACTACACAAACATTAGATGTTGCCATGGTTTAATTGCACATAACATGTAAACATTCACAGTGCAGGGAGGAAAAAGTATGTGAACCTTTGGACTTAATAACTGGTTGACCCTCCTTTGGCAGCAATAACCTCAACCAAACGTTTCCTGTAGTTGCAGATCAGACCTGCACAACGATCTGGAGTAATTTTGGACCACTCCTCTTCACAAAACTGTTTCAGTGTAGCAATATTCTTGGGATGTTTGGTGTGAATCGCTCTCTTAAGGTCATGCCACAGCATTTCAATCGGGTTGAGGTCAGGACTCTGACTGGGCCACTCCAGAAGGCATATTTGTGATGTTGCAGCCATTGTTTTGTTGAATGACTTGTATGCTTTGGGTCATTGTCCTGATGCATCACCCATCCTCTGCGGAGCTTCAGTTGGCGGACAGATGGTCGTACGTTTTCCTGCAAAATGTCTTGATAAACTCTGGAATTCATTTTCCCATCAATGACAACAATCCGTCCAGGCCCTGAGGCAGCAAAGCAGCCCCAAACCATGATGCTCCCTCCGCCATGTTTTACAGTGGGGATGAGGTTTTGATGTTGGTGTGCTGTGCCTTTTTTTCTCCACACATAGTGTTGTGTGTTCTTCCCAAACAACTCAATCTTGGTTTCATCTGTCCACAGTATATTTTGCCAGTAGTGCTGTGGAACATCCAGGTGCTCTTTTGCAAACTTCAAACGTGCTGCAATATTCTTTTTGGACAGCAATGGCTTCCTCCGTGGTGTCCTCCCATGTACTCCATTCTTGTTTAATGTTTTCCTTATTGTAGATGTGTCAACAAAAATGTTAGCATGTGCCAGAGATTTCTGTAGGTCTTTAGCTGACACTCTGAGATTCTTCTTTACCTCATGCAGCATTCTGCGCTGTGCTCTTGCAGTCATTTTTACAGGACGACCACGCCTAGGGAGAGTAGCAACAGTGCTAAACTTTCTCCATTTGTAGACAGTCTGTCTTACCGTGGACACATGAACATCAAGGCTTTTGGAGATACTTTTGTAACCCTTCCCAGCTTCATGCAAGTCAACAATTCTTGATCGTAGGTCTTCTGAGAGCTCTTTTCTGCGAGGCACGGTTCACATCAGACAGTGCTTCTTGAAACCAGTAAACCCAAAACAGGTGTGTGTTTTTTAAGGGCAGGACAGCTGTCAGCAACACATCCAATATCATCACACTGATTGAAGTCAAGGTTGGCTCACTCCTGGCTCCAATTAGCTCTGGGAGAAGTCATTAAGCTAGGGCCTTACATACTTTTTCCTCCCTGCACTGTGAAAATTTACATGTTATGTGCAATTAAACCATGGCAACATCTAATGTTTGTGTAGTATTATGTTCAGCAGACTGTGTTCTTCTATTGTTGTGACTTAGATGACGTTCAGAGCACATTTTATGCCCAATTCATGCAAAACTCTACGTAATCCCAAGGGGTTCACATACTTTTTCTTGCAACTGTAGCAGTACTTGGGATGCCCCTGTGTGCATGGCCTTTAGACACAAGTCCTCCCAACGTCTCCGATGAACAGGGAAGGTATTGTCAGGCTGTTTATGCTCTGTCTCTCTTTTACCTAATGGAATGTAGCTCTAATACCAGTGATGTCATGTCATCATCTCATAGATGTGTCAGAACTGTAATGAGCAGCCAAGCTGTACAAATACATGGCGAGTGTTGCTGCATGTTTCCTTCACATGTAATTGCAATGGGGTGACCTCCATTGTACGATGTCCTCAGCATTCCAGAGGGGTGAGATGTTCTGGGACTGAAGCCATCTCTGGTGACACTATGACTGCAGTGTGTAATCAGCTTTGCCACCCTCATGTATGAATTCTGGGCATGGCAGAATGAAAAAATGGAACGTTGGCACAAGTAAAATGGCTAATTCCTCTGATTACTCTACAGAGACAGCTAGAAAAATAAGGAATGGAAAGTAAAGGTGTTGCCCATAGCAATTAGATGATTTCATTTAAAATGAAGAGCTCAAGGATGGAGAGTCAGCATTGGGCAATCAGTGCTTTTCAAAGAGTGCCTGTTTTAGGAACCCCACTCATAGCATCCCGCCATAACTGAATGGGCATGTAGGCTGGTATATACATGGCAGGGGGCTGCACATGTGCCTTCCACTTGCCATGGGGATACCAGTTTGACTTGGAGGGGCGCTCTCCTATAATATGTATGCCCATAATGTGTGCTGTGTATGTTTTCTGGTGGGTGCACCTTGCTTTTCTTTATCTATATCTGCTCTAAAGCTGGCGCCATACACATGAAAATTTTACAGAGCGATCAGTTATATTATTCCATTCTTTTTCTAAACCACATAGAAAAGTGGCACACTCCAACCTGCTGAGAAACATTTTATCCAAATTGTCATAGGTTGGCAACTGAATTTGGTCAGTTTGGCAATCATCTCTGCAGGAAGATGTGTTTGTAGGAGTGTAGATGATGGGATGTAGATGTAAAGAGTAGGATTTTCTGTTAGTGCCCCCCCCCCACTAAAAAACATGGGCATAAAAGTAGCCCAACAGGGACCCAGCAATAGGAGCCTTCTCTTGTAGTAAAATAGAGCTCGGGTTTTTATTGCTGTTTGGTTCCTCATAGCACCTTCCATTCTGGGACTTCTGCAATGTCTAGAGAATTAAAAGTTACCCATCTGTGCAATAACAACAACCCATTATACGTTATAAGCTATGAAGGGTCTGTCGTTGAATGTATTGCCATGATGTATATAATTGTGAGCTTATCTTGCCGGAACACAATATTAATTCTAATTATTTTCTCTTCTGATAGGTCATCGCACAATGAGCTAGAAAAGCACAGGTAAGCTTCACATTCATATTTGTAACTGAAATTTTTCAGATTATCATTTAATTTTACTGGCTATTTATGTTTAGGTGAAAAAAATTGGTCTGTCTAAACCCCAGGTAAAAATTACAAAAACAATGCAGCTCTGTATTCATTAATATGTCCCTAAATGTATTTATTAAATGCAAGCGTTGTAAGTACCTGCATTTGACTTGATATTTCCTTGGTAGTTCCTGTACATCAGAGTTAAAAGGAACTTCAGTACCCTTGATTATGACTGTGCCTCACTCTATCGGTGTCACCATTTTGGATAGTCTGGCAGGTGTGCTGATGGGTCGTACCCGGCCTGTGGAATCTGGCAGAGCCCTGCAGTGCATCTGCACACACGTCGAGCTTTGCTCATGCATGCACAGGAAGAGCGGTCCTGTACCCTTCACATCCTTGCACACTTGTGTATGAAATTGTGCACATGCACAGATGTGCTGAAGGTCTCTTTTGAGTCCCGAAGCCTGGCAGAAACCTTCAGCGCATTTACAATGCTCAAAAAAATTAAAGGAACACTAAGAAACACATCAGATCTCAATGGGGAAAAATACCATACTGGATATGGAATGGGTAATGTGTAAGAAACATAAGGATGCCCCATCTTTTGATGAAATGTATCAACCTACAGAGGACTGAATTCAAAGACACCCAGAAAATCAAAGTGAAAAAATTATGCAGCAGGCTAGTCCTTTTTGCTAAAATTTCACTGCACCAACTCAATAGCAGTTTGTATGCCCCTCCCATTCATGCCTGACAACATCGGTGCATGCTCCTAATTAGACGACGGAGGGTGTCCTGGGGTATTTCTTCCCAGATCTGGACCAGGGCATCAGTGAGCTCCTCGACAGTCTTAGGTGCACCCTTGTGGGGTAGGATGGAGCAAAACATGATATCCCAGAGGTGTTCTATTGGAGTTAGGTCAGGCGAGCATGGGGGTCATTCAATGGCATCAATTCCTTCACCCTCCAGGAAATGCCTGCATACTCTCACCACATGAGGCCGGGCATTGTCGTGCTCCAAGACAAACCCAGGACCCATTGCACCAGCATAGGGTCTGACAATGGGTCCAAGGATGTCATACCGATACCTAATGGCAGTCAGGATGCCATTGTCTAGCCTGTGCGTCCCTCCACGGATATGCCTCCCCACACCATCACTGACCCACCACCAAACTGGTCATGCTGAACGATTTTACAGCCAGCATAACGTTCTCCACGGTTTCTCCAGACCCATTTACGTCTGTCACATGTGCTCAGGGTGAACCTGCTCTCATCTGGAAAAGCACAGGGTGCCAGCAGCAGACATGCCAATTCTGGTGTTCAATGGCAAATGTCAATCAAGCTCTATGGTGCCGGGCAGTGAGCACAGGGCCCACTAGAAGATGTCGGGCCCTCAGGCCACCCTCATGAAGTCTGTTTCTGATTGTTTGGTCAGAGACATTCACACCAGTGGCCTGCTGGAGGTCATTTTGTAGGGCTCTGGCAGTGCTCATCCTGTTCCTCCTTGCACAAAGGAGCAGATACCGGTCCTGCTGATGGGTTAAGGACCTTCTACGGCCCTTAACCAGCTTTCCTAGAGTAACTGCCTGTCCCCTGGAATCTCCTCCATGCTCTTGAGACTGTGCTGGGAGACACAGCAAACCTTCTGGCAATGGCACGTATTGATGTGCCATCCTGGAGGAGTTGGACTGCCTGTGCAACCTCTATAGGGTCCAGGTATCGCTTCATGCTACCAGTAGTGACACTGACCCGAGCCAAATGCAAAACGAGTGAAAAACAGTCAGAAAAGACGAGTAAAGAAGAAAATGTCAGTGGCCTCCATCTGTAAAACCATTCCTGTTTTGGGGTTCGTCTCATTGTTGCCCATCTAGTGCACCCTTTGGTAATTTCATTAACACCAAAGCAGCTGGAATTGATTAACAACCCCCTCTGCTACTTAACTGACCAGATCAATATCCCAGGAGTTTAATTAACTTGATGCTATACTCTGATTAAAAAGTGTTCCTTAAATTTTTTTGAGCAGTGTATATATATATTTATATATGTATATATTTGTGGTGGTGGGAGGGCGGTAGAGCCATGTATACCTGCATTATATAAGACTAGTAGAACATTTTTGTGTTTACTTGTCTATGACTTTGTTGATATTTAGAGAGAAACTACAGTGCATCTAAGCAGCACAAACCAAAAACACTATTGAATTCATTTTTAATATTTAAAGCAAACTCCCCCACCCATCCATGTCTCCATGCTTTATTTTGCTGAGAAATCACTTAGAAAAACACCCCTCTAGCATTTCTGCCCACGGCTGTCTTAAGTAAGGATGGATGAATTTACTTCCTGGAATCTGCAATCCATCTGCCTTAGCTGAGAAAGGTCCTCCTCCCCACCTGAGGACTCCTGGGATGTATGACATCATTTGCCTAGGCATGGCAACCAGGAAGTAACTGAAAAAAAAAAAACAATTTAAAACAAGTAAATATAATATACTTTCCTATCTATTTACTAATGCTAGCATCATAAGGATTATAAATAGTAAATATTAATTGAGAGAGTGAAGTTCCACTTTAAATAAAGAAAGAAAAAAGACTGGTATTATTGGATGTTATGCAATCCAAGGGGCATGCTGATAGGTGGATAAATCAGAGTAAAAGAGAGATAAGCTCATCAGTCTGCTGTTTTTCCATTCACTGTCCAGTCACAGGCTTTTGGTGTGAGTTTCAGAGCTGTGTAAATCTCAGGAATGGATGGAGAAAAATCCTTTCTCAGGTAACCAGCTCCGTTAAGCAGCCCATAGACGTTGCAATTTTCTTTCCTTCCACCACGGGTGAGTATATTGATGGAGTAATCCCTCCCACTGCACTACTGTGTTCTGCTGGCAGGGAGCCTTCCCTGCTGACAGAACACAATCAGCACTGCTGGTGTCTATAGCCACCAGCAGTGTTTTCAACAGGCTGGTTATACTGAAGTTTATCGATGGATCAACTTCAGTACAACCAGCCTCGCCCGTAGATGGATCAAATCTCGGCTGGTTCAGCAGAGACTGGCTGAGATTCAATCCATCTATGGCCAGCGTTATGTGTTTTATCTCTGTGGTTAGCTGTGGAGTTCAGTTTTAAAGGAAACATGTGGATACAGAAATATATGAGCTGCCACTGCTAACTTGACTTTTCAGTGTGCTGTCATCCTAATCCTAGCAATAGTCAATGATCTGGAACCAGCATGCTGCCAGGAAGAACAATTTCCAACTCATGAAACTGATGTCAGAACAATTTAGGCGTTATTCACAAAGGTGTACTTGAGCGTACACCCATGCAGGGGCTGTGTTTGCCCGCACAGGATACACAGGTGTTTCATGCAGTCGTGTGCAGGCAGTCGCATTCATGTCTGTTGGGGAGCAGTGGTTGCATGGACACAGTCACGGCTCCCATATTGACATCTGTGTGAGTGCGTGTTCCCCAAATGCAGACAGTGTGAGTTTGGGGACTTGCAGGGATGTCATATTGGGAGCAGCGGCTGTGCCCATGGAGCTACTGCGCTCCAATAGACAAGAATGGGACTGCCTGCATGCGAATGCACAAAACACCAAACAAGGCCCTTTGCATGAATGTACTCTTAAATATGTCCATGTGAGCGAGGCATATTAATAACAATACCTCTTTCTGGGAAACACTCTGACTACTATGGGTCATACACATACATGAGAATAAAAGCAATAGTAGCTGTGTGCAGCCAGTCCTCCTCCTCCTCACCACCATGTGACAGCTGATTAGGGCTGAATAAAGAACACAAGCACTTGTTGGATCATGTCCCGAAGTTATTCATGTGCACTGGATGCTTGTAAGACCAGGCTGTAACTAAGAAAAAAAATGTAGGGTCCCTTTAGACCTGTGGTCTGTTGCAGTATGCTACTGCAAACTCTGTTAATGTGCATTATTTTGTGCATTTTGTGTTGTTTTACAGGGCACATGGGTCCTTTGGCACCTAGGGGTACCATTCCTCAAAGTGTTATGCTCTACCACATGTTGTGACAGCGCACATTCTACTTTAGGGATTTGCCTCTGGAGACCAGGCACTACATAGCTCTGGTCATAAAGGGGTCAGTCATTCTTCTGTGTTTTAAAAAGCAGATTGAAGACAGCCACATACATTACATAAGAAAAATTTCTGCACAATTTTATTTGTGGTTTATGAACTGTGCAACCAAATCAATCCATCAAAAAGTGTCAGACACTCAAAAGGGATCTTCATTATCTCTGGCTCATACCGCTGCACCTCCAGTAATGTTGTGTACCTTATCCAGTGCAGAAAATGCAGCAAAGGATCTTATCTTGGCAAAACAGGGCAGACGTTGCAAACAAGGATGAATCTGCACAGACATACCATCAAGGAACATAAAGAAGATGACCTCTGCACACCTGTGGGACACCATTTCGCACAACCAGACCACACTATGGGAGACCTCAATGTTTTAGTACTTAAAGGAAATTTCATATCCATTCAGGAAAGAAAAACGTTTGAACTAAGAATGATAATTCTATTTGACACAAGAGATAACGGCCTTAATTTGGACATGGGATTCCTCAATCATTATCCAACAGTTTTATGACTATTAGCTGTAGCTTGACTCCCTTTGTGTGAGTGTAGTATCCCCCCCCCTCGCTTTGACTGCATCTTATCTCTAGCTTGTCCTCGAAATTGTATGTTAGTGCAAATAAAAAAAGTATCACGGACAGTACTCAATTGTTTCTGTCGCAAATGCACTAATACGACTACAATCAACTCACACTTTGTGGTTTATTTAAGTCCAGTTGTAAGAAAATAGACCCTCGCTCTATATAGTTGTTGTAAAGTCCAAGGCCCATTCACACAGGAGCGCATGTACTATGCTCTGTATAGTGCTTTGTAAAAGAGCAGTGAAACACTATACACTGCATAAATGCAACCCGTCCTCTTTTTTCAGTGCACGCCAAAGCAGTGCATTGGTGTGAAGTGAAACAAAAAGACAATAAAAGGTAAATCATCTTACCTATGTGGTTGAGTAGGGAGGAAGGAGCGCTCGGTGTCTAGAATAAGGAAACTCTTAATGAAGAATATAATTCCTTTTGGAAGTAAAACATGCACAGATTGAACCAACACGTTTCATGGGAATTGCCTCCCCCTTCCTCAGGGCTTGCTGTCTCTGCAAACCACAAGTCACCATTGGCTTTCACAATAAACTTAGGTACACCCATGGAGCCCACCCATCTCTGTTAGAATAACATACCATACCAACAGCCCTGAGGAACTGGGAGGCAATTCACCCAAAATGGGCTGGCTTGATCTGTACATGTTATGCTACCAAAAAAGGATTATATTCTAATTAAGCATTTCCTCTTTCTGGACACTGGGTGCTCCTATCTCTTACTCTCCTTAGGTCTGTGATGCCCTTAGTGGTGACTCTAGATAACCTTGGGCCGATTGCACATCCCCATGACGGCGACAATACATTCGGATGTCTGTCCTATCAACTTACGATGGTACTTTCTGTGCCTACCATGGTGACCACAGGTAACTGGGAATCAGGGTTCGATTTGGGAGGGGGAGCTTGAGAAACGGCTACTGCATCCAAGGAAGGCAGCAGGCACACAAGTTACCCAGTCCAGACTCGGGGAGGAAGAGACGAAAAATAACAATACAGGACTCTTTTGAAGCCCTGTAATTGGATTGAGTCCTAATCAAGTATCTTTTCAGCTGAAACGACAGCTATGTTGCATCAGTAAGGTAGCAACTCATACAGTATCTCCAAAGAACGATCAACACCATCATTCTGTGCCTACCATGGTGACCACGGGTAACTGTGAATCAGGGTCCGATTCAGGAGGGGGAGCCTGAGAAACAGCTACTGCATCCAAGGAAGGCAGCAGGCGTGCAAATTACCCAGTCCAGACTCAGGGAGGTAGGGACGAAAAATAACAATACAGGACTCTTTTGAGGCCCTGTAATTGGAATGAGTCCTAATCAAGTATCTTTTCAGCTGAAACAACAGCTATGTTGTATCAGTAAGGTAGCAACTCATACAGTATCTCCAAAGAACGATCAACACCATCATTCATCTGTGGAACCACCTAATATGTTTCAAGAATCATTGTATTGCACTGGTCCAAGTGTGGTCTCTTACACAAACTTATCTATGTGGTGGGACTGCATTGGTCATCATTAGGGTTGGTGTGAAGGACTCCTAATATAAACTCTATAGATTGTAAGGTGGGTAGCTAGCTTTAGATTTGTCAACGGGCACATAATATGCACCCCATTTTGCCAACTGATCCTAAAGAGGATCATGCATTATTATCACATTAAAGTAAAGCTCAAGTAATGCAGAAACTGGTAAAATAACAGTGGTTTGGTATAGAAGTTGGTTTAGAACAGTGGTTCTCAACCTGTGGGTCGCGACCCCTTTGGGGGTCGAACGTCCCTTTCACAAGGGTCGCCTAAGACCATTGGAAAACACATATTTCTGATGTGCAAAGAGCAGCTACTGTGTAGAAAGCAGCTACTGTGCTGAAAGCAGCTACTGTGTTGAAAGCAGCTACTGTGCTGAAAGCAGCAGTATTGAAGGTAAAACGACACTTCATGAATTATAATTACTGGGTAAATAATTTTATGGTTGGGGGTCACCACAACATGAGGAACTGTATTAAAGGGTCGCGGCATTAGGAAGCTTTAGAACCACTGGTTTAGAAGTATGGTGTGGAAGTTTCAACCAACCTGTGGTTGAGAGCCTGCCTCTTATACATCTCTATTGGCCTATCACTGTGATAACTTGGCATGAGTTTTAACTCTACCCCACTCTGCCTACAACAAAAGTTTTGGCTATGCATACACTTAAATAATCATTTCAATTTTAAATTTCGTTTTCAGTGGCATTACTACAAGAGCTGCTAGTAAACTTTATTCTGGAGCCACCTTATGTATGGTTTGAGTAGAAGCTTTATGCCTTTTTCACATTTCCTTGCTGTCTTTGAACTCTCCTTAGAATTTCAGTACACAGAATACCCAATAATGGAGACAGCTGACATCACCTGTCATATGGTCAGGATACTAGTAATCACCTGTGATAGTAGTTTGCTGCAGTAAAATACAGTAGAAGGAGCCAGGCCCATTGAACCAGATACAAGTTTTTTAACATTGAATTTGCTTTGCAGAGCTGAGTGGCCAGTGCAGATTACACTGCTGGAGTTCCATTTTTCATGCATTGAGCAGAGGGCTATAAATCAGTAAACAGTGGGAAGTTCATGTGGAAGAATGTAAGACGTAATTCCTGTGAAGTCTGGTTACAGTCCTCACTGTGTATGTTCCGTGACAAGGAGTCCCCATGTTATAAGACACACAGACTCGTCCTCCAAGTGCCTTCTGCTTCCAGATCTATTTTAGGTCCAAATGCTGCCATATTCTGTGTGACTCACTTGCCCTTTACATACACGTGGTAGCTTGTATTTGTCATTTTTCAGTGGAGAAAGAGATTCATTGAATGTGTTCTGTGCAGACTGCTATGGTACAAATCAGCTCCCTTCGCAGTCACAGTGAAAACCTTGTTGTGTGTTTGGCAGGTTCACAACAAACAGATTCTATATACCCAGTTCTTTAGTAATACATCCCAATTAAAGGCCAATAAACATAACGGACATATTATTAAAGGGCCACTGTCAGAAAAAGAATGAATTATTATTATTATACAGGATTTACATAGCACCAACAATTTGCACAGTGCTTTAAAAAATAAGGGAGACAGTACAGTTACAATGCAGTTCAGTGCAGGAGGGTTAAGCTGGGTACACAAGTTTTTTTTTTCCTTCAATCCAGTGGGCGGAATGAAAGAAAACAGATTGCCATACTAACAGATCCGATGTTAGTGCGGCAGTCTCCCACGCTAAGCTATTGTATTCTGACAGGGGGACTGACAACCCCAACTCCACCCCCATCCCACCATCTAAACTCACTGATCAGCGCTCACAGCGCTGATTGGATGCTGATTTTCCAGCATGCTCATTTGAAAAAAGCCGGTTGGTTCCTGCTGAACCAACCATTTGCGGCCAATTTTTGGCCTTTGTGTACCCAGCCTTCGGAGTTCCTTGCTTGTGAGAGCTTACAATCTAAAGGGAGGGGCAAGTGATACAAAAAGCATTCACTATGAGATGAGCTGATAGAGACAATACAGTTTTTAGGATAGGTTTTTGGGATAGGTTTCTCTGAAGAAATTAGTTTTCAAAGAACATCTCAAGGTGGACACACTAAGGGGTAGCTGGACAGATTGGGGTAGGGAGTTGCAGAGGGCAAGAGAGGCTTCTGAAAAGTCATGGAAGCAAGCATGGGAGGAGATGACTAGAGAGCAGGAAGTCTTGGGAGGCACATAGGAGATGGTTGGGTGATATTTTGAGAACTGGCGGGTGATGTAGCTTGGGCAGAGATGTAGAATGCTTAGTATGATGCTGTTAGTATTTTGAGTTGTATACGCTAGGCTAACAGAAGCCAGTGGAGAGGGGTGGCAGCCAATGAACAGTTGGTAAGGTGATTAAGTCTGGCTATTGGTAGTAGATGTTTTTTTGGCTGTGCCTTAGTTGAAGTGCCGTGTTTAAAGGATAAGTTCACCTTTTGGACAAAAATAATAAATACACATTTTTTTTTTGCTGGTAAAAAAATTTGCATTTATTATTTTTTCCCGGCGGAGCCTGGAAAGCATTGCACTAGCGATCAGTAGATCGCTGATACCATGCAGGTCTCCTACAGACCTGTCAGAATATCTGCTTGCCGTACGGGATGTATGAGTGAGCAGATATACTGACGGGAAGCTTCAATGAACTACTGTGGGGCTCCACAGTGCTGTAGTAGGCTGTCGGGAATTGTAGGCACTCATTCACAGAACACTGTGAATGAGTGATGCAGCCATGAGGGCGGAGTCCCGCACGGTTGCGCTGTGTTCAAATCTGACAGATAGTACAGAGAATCAATGTGTTAATAATTATACAGAGCTTCACTAATTTATGTTATCAATAAATAAATACTAAAGTGCCTATTATACCTAACAATTAATGCTCTGTGAGAAAAAGCTCATATACATATATACATTGGTGCAAATTGGACAATCTAAACGTGAAATGGTAATGATAACAATACCAAGTGAATATATAAAATAAAAAAAAAAAAATTCTGTCAAATTATTATATAACTGTGAATCACACAAATATAAGATCACCATCTGTGAATAATCAAAATTAGACAAAGTCCATGCAAGTGAAACTTCGTGGAAAAAGTGATCTTCGCTTCTAGTGCACAAATCCTCAAATGGCAGCAGTGCCTGAGAGGAGGAGAGGTTGGTGGACGTGGCAGTAGAGGAGGATTTCTCTTGTGTCTTATATACTACTGAGTGGAGGTGGAGTGGAATAGAGAAGTTTTCAATTCCCCTGTGATCCCTGGATGAGCTATCTACACATAAGGATCTGATACAGAGGAGAGTAATAGCCTTTTGGCCCTGTGTGGGTCAGTGTGGGGAGGTGAGCAGGCACTGCTGCCATTTGAGGATTTGTGCACTAGAAGTGAAGATCACTTTTTCCACGAAGTTTCACTTGCATGGACTTTGTCTAATTTTGATTATTCACAGATGGTGATCTTATATTTGTGTGATTCACAGTTATATAATAATTTGACAGAATTTGTTTTTTTTGTTTTTTTTTTATATATTCACTTGGTATTGTTGTCATTACCATTTCACGTTTAGATTGTCCAATTTGCACCAATGTATATATGTATATGAGCTTTTTCTCACAGAGCACTAATCGTTAGGTATAATAGGCACTTTATTATTTATTTATTGATAATAATTATACAGCGCTTCACTAATTTATGTTAACACATTGATCACTTATTGGTTTAGGCGAGTGACAGCAGCTAACATTATAGGGATAATATAGGGAATTTTCTATATAAAGCGCAGGAGGATACTCCCATTCTATTAGTACAGAGAATCGTCTCCCCGCTGTGGGCACGGTTGCGCCTATGGGAAAATGGGTAGAACATGTAACATGTTTCAAAGGTGAACTTATCCTTTAACCACTTGCCGCCCAGCCACTGTAGAAATACGGCGGCAGGGCGGCACGGCTGGGCAAAAGCACGTTTGCAAAACAGGTAGGGGGCGCGCATGAGGCGCCCCGCCGCCCTACCTGCACCGCCGATCCCAGCCGGGGGTGTCAGTCACCGGGTCACGACCGGTTGTGTCCCGCCAATTAGCGGTAATCACTGACAGAGCAGGGCTGCAGTAGCTCTGCTTTCTGTCAGTTCCCTGACAGCTCCTGACACGCTGATCGGGAGAGAAGAGTTTCTCTCTCCCGATCAGCGTGTCCCCGTGCAGTACACACCCCCGCCCCCTAGTAAAACACTCCCCTTACACAGTTAACCCTTTCAGTGAATAAAAAAGTTAACCCCTTCCTCTCCAGTGCCATTAGTACAGTGTCAGGGTTTTTTTTTTTGCACTGATCACTGTATTGGTGTCACTGGGGATGTCAGTGACCCCAAGTCAGTTCCCCCCCAGTGTTAGAATGTCCGCCGCAGTCCTGCCATAAGTCGCTGATCGCCGCCATAAGTCACTGATCGCCGCCATAAGTCGCTGATCGCCGTCATTATTAGTATAAAAAAATTTTTTAAATCTGAGTATCTTTCCCGCCATTTGTAAACGCTATAACTTTCACGTAAACCAATTAATTTACACGTATTGGTTTTTTTTTTAGCAAAGGCATGTCACAGAAAGCATTTTGGTCGAAATTTATGACAAAATTAGATTTTTACATATTTTTTACTGGACATGTTTTATAGCAAAAAGTCCAAAATATTGTTTTTTTTTCTCAAAATTGTCAGCCTTTTTTTTTTATAGCGCAAAAAATAAAAAACGCACAGGCGATCAAATACCACCGAAAGAAAGCTCGATTTGTGTGAAAAAAGGACATAAATTTAATTTATGTACCGTATTGCATGACCACGCAATTGTCCGTTAAACTAGCGCAGTGCTGTATAGCAAAAAAATGGCGTAAATTGCAGTATCTATACCATAGTTTGTAGACGCTATAACTTTCACACAAAGCAATCAATATACACTTATTGGGATTTTTTTTACTAAACACATGTACAGTGGAGCAAACAAGTATTTAGTCAGCCACCAATTGTGCAAGTTCTCCCACTTGAAAAGATGAGAGAGGCCTGTAATTGGCATCATAGGTAGACCTCAACTATGAGAGACAAAATGAGAAAAAAAATCCAGACAATCACATTGGCTGATTTGGAAAGAATTTATTTGCAAATTATGGTGGAAAATAAGTATTTGGTCACCTACAAACAAGCAAGATTTCTGGCTCTCACAGACCCGTACCTTCTTCTTTAAGAGGCTCCTCTGTCCTGCACTCATTACCTGTATCAATGGCACCTGTTTGAACTTGTTATCAGTATAAAAGACACCTGTCCACAACCTCAAACAGTCACACTCCAAACTCCACTATGGTGAAGACCAAAGAGCTGTCGAAGGACACCAGAAACAAAATTGTAGACCTGCATCAGGCTGGGAAGACTGAATCTGCAATAGGCTAGCAGCTTGGTATGAACAAATCAACTGTGGGAGCAATAATTAGAAAATGGAAGACATACAAGACCACTGATAATCTCCCTCGATCTGGGACTCCACGCAAGATCTCACCCCGTGGGGTCAAAATGATCACAAGAACGGTGAGCAGAAATCCCAGGGCCACACGGGGGGACCTAGTGAATGACCTGCCGAGAGCTGGGACCAATGTAACAAAGGCTACCATCAGTAACACACTACGCTGCCAGGGACTCAGATCCTGCAGTGCCAGACGTGTCCCCCTGCTTAAGCCAGTACATGTCCGGGCACGTCTGAAGTTTGCTAGAGAGCATTTGGATGATACAGAAGAGGATTGGGAGAATGTCATATGGTCAGATGAAACCAAAATAGAACTGTTTGGTAGAAACACAACTCGTCGTGATTGGAGGAGAGAGAATGCTGAGTTGCATCCAAAGAACACCATACCTACTGTGAAGCATGGGGCCTAGCCAGTCTCCAGATCTCAACCCCATAGAAAACCTTTGGAGGGAGTTGAAAGTCCGTGTTGCCCAGCGACAGCCCCAAAACATCACTGCTCTAGAGGAGATCTGCATGGAGGAATGGGCCAACATACCAGCAACAGTGTGTGCCAACCTTGTGAAGACTTACAGGAAACGTTTGACCTCTGTCATTGCCAACAAAGGATATATAACAAAGTATTGAGATGAACTTTTGATATTGACCAAATACTTATTTTCCACCATAATTTGCAAATAAATTCTTTCCAAATCAGCCAATGTGATTGTCTGGATTTTTTTTCTCATTTTGTCTCTCATAGTTGAGGTCTACCTATGATGCCAATTACAGGCCTCTCTCATCTTTTTAAGTGGGAGAACTTGCACAATTGGTGGCTGACTAAATACTTTTTTGCCCCACTGTGCAGAATACATTTTGGCCTAAATTTATAACCAACTTTGAGTTTACTATATATTTTTTATAGCTGAAAGTAAAAAATATTGTTTTTCTTCAAAATTTTTGGTATTTTTTTGTTTATAGCGTAAAAAATAAAAAGCGCACAGGTGATCAAATACCACCAAAAGAAAGCTCTATTTGTGTGAAAAAAAGGACGTAAATTTCGTTTGGGTGCAGCATTGCATGACCGCGCAATTATCAGTTGAATTAGTGCAGCGCCGAGTAGCAAAAAGAGGCCTGGTCATTAAGGGGGGTAAATCCTCAGGAGGGCAAGTGGTTAAGTACTTTGTACTCCACTAAAAAGGGGAAGTTCTGTTTTAAGGACTCCTCCCGCACTCATGGTAAAGAATTGGCACTTTTGGGGAGCAGGAGGTGGGGGGGGGGGGTTTGTCAGCAGGTGCCTGATGCCTGTTATTGACAGGTTTTTCTATTAAATAACACTACAGCCCTGGCCAAACGTTTTGAGAATGACACAAATATTAATTTTCACAAAGTCTGCTGTTTCATTGTCTTTAGATCTTTTTGTCAGATGTCACTATGGTATACTGAAGTATAATTACAAGCATTACATAAGTGTCAAAGGCTTTTATTGACAATTACATCGCGTTTATGCAAAGAGTCAATGTTTGCAGTGTTGACCCTTCTTTTTCAAGACCTTTGCAATTTGCCCTGGCATGCTGTCAATCAACTTCTGGGCCACATCCTGACTGTTGACAGCCCATACTTGCATAATCAATGCTTGAAGTTTGTCAGAATTTGTGGGGTTATTTTTGTTCACCCGCCTCTTGAGGATTGACCACAAGTTCTCAATGAGATTAAGGTCTGGGGGTTTTCCTGGCCATGGATCCAAAATTTCGATGTTTTGTTCTCCAAGCCACTTAGCTATCACTTTTACCTTATGGCAAGGTGCTCCATCATGCTGGAAAAGGCATTGTTTGCCACTAAACTGTTCTTGGATGGTTGGAAGAAGTTGTTTTCGGAGAATGTTTTTTTATCATTCGTTATTCATGGCTGTGTTCTTAGGCAAAATTGTGATGCCACGCCCCTGATGACGTCCTCTGTGTGATGAAATGCGTAGGGTGGAGCTACGACACTTGACATCACCGCGCACTGCCATATTGTGGGTCGAAACATTATACAAACATGCTAATTTTTACTTCTGCGATTGTAAGTGCATTACTTGATTAATTTGCATCTTTTATTTAACTACTACACTATGAGTGGTTATACTTTTTCCCTATGTGGTGTTTACTGTGTGGAGAACTATTTGCCATCCTAGACCTCATTGTTTAGAGGGAAGTCCTTATATTGTCTGGAGTTTTTTATTTGGGAGTCCTGAATTCATCTGCTGGGCTTGATATCTGCGTTGTTTGACCAATCCTTTGGGTGGTCAAATTTTCTGGTAGGAGGCCAAATGAATGGGTGAAAGGTGATAGATTCTCTCTCCTACTGGTTTTTGGTTCTCTTAGCACCATTACCACTGGATCATGTGGACTTTTATATAGACTTTATTTAATAAATTATACTGCTTTACAATTATGCTACTTTTGTGGGGATGTTATTCTCTATTGTTAATTATTATCTAAGTGTTTTTAGTGTGTTTATTTTCACCTATTTATTGTGTTAGCTGCTATTAGTATTTGTAAATTCCCAAGTGCAGGTTTTCTATATAAATAAAACTGAGAGTGAGCCCACTTCCTTTGCTGAAAAACAACCCCACAAATGAATGCTCTCAGGATGCTTTACTGTTGGCATGACACAGAACTGATGGTAGCGCCCACCTTTTCTTCTCCGGACAAGGTTTTTTCTGGATGCCCCAAACAATCGGAAAGGGGATTCATCAGAGACAGTTACTTTAGCCCAGTCCTCAGCAGTCCAATCCCTGGACCTTTTGCAATATATCAGTCTGTCCCTGATGTTTTTCCTGAAGAGATGTGGCTTTTTTGCTGCCCTCCTTGACACCAGGCCATCCTCCAAAAGTCTTCATCTGACTGTGTGTGCAGATGCATCACACCTGCCTGCTGCCATTCCTGAGTAAGCTCTGCACTGGTGTTGCCCCGATTCCAAAGCTGAATCACCTTTAGGAGATGGTCCTGGAGCTTGCTGGACTTTCTTGGGCACCCTGAAGTCTTCTTCACAACAATTGAACCTCTCTCCGTGAACTTCTTGATGATCCAGTAAATGGTTGATTTAGGTGCAACCTTAGTAGCAGCAATCTCCTGGCATGTGAATCCCCTTTTCTGCAAAGAAATGATGACTACTCGTGTTTCCTTGCAGGTAACCATGGTTAACAGGAGAAGAACAATGATTTCAAGCACCACCATCCTTTTAAAGCTTCCAGTCTGTTATTTTAACTCAGTCAGCATGACAGCATGATCTCCAGCCTTGTTCTCGTCAACACCGACACTTGTGTTAACGAGAGAATCACTGACATGATGTCAGCTGGTCCTTTCGTGGCAGGGTTGAAATGCAGTAGAAATGTTTTTGTTTAGGATTAAGTTCATTTTCATGGCAAAGAGGGACTTTGCAATTAATTGCAATTCATCTGATCACTCTTCATAACATTCTGGACTATATGAAAATTACCATCATAAAAACTGAAGCATAAGACTTTGTGAACTGATTATTTTTAGTTTTCTCCACATTTAAAAGTGACAATATTAGGGGTTCAAAAAGGAGGGATAAAGTTAAAGAAAAATCAATCCCTGAGAGGCAATTCTGTATATATATATATATATATATATATATATATATAAAACTATACAAGTTCAGTTACTTCAAAATACCTATCCCTGTTTGGTGCGCTTTAAAATCTGGAAAGGAGCCAATCCAAGTTGCAGTTAATAGTCATTACAGAATAGACTGCTGCAGCATTGTTCAAGTAGATCACAGGCTTGTTCTGTGATCTGGTCCTAACTGGGTCTGCAGGAAACCTATAAAAAAAAAAAACAATGCTTATTCACTAACTAACTCTAAGTAACTCTAATGAGTTCCTTATTTAAGCCATTTATTACATATTTGCTTTGATTTCAATAGTTTGTATTAATTTTGCAAAACTGGTTCATAACCAAGCAGTATCAACAATAGATAGTATTATCAGTAGTATACTAGTATAATGACACATTCATATCCTATACAATAACACTGCAGAAAGAATTATGGAAACCAGGGAGGTTGTTGGAACTAGGAAACAGGAAGGGGAAATTTGGAAGGAAGGGGAGAAGGGATGGGGATCACAACAATCACGAGTGTTGTTGCCTTATCAGTAATTTCAAAAAGCATACCAGACAAGTAGGGGGATGAATGGGATTATCCTAAATTAGAGGTTAACGAATATGTTAACCATGTGTCCTAGTCAGGGGCGGACTGACAACTCATGGGGCCCCCGGGCAATAGGGGATCATGGGGCCCCTGTGTCCTTGCCCAAACTCAAAAAAGCCTATGAAAAAGATACCAGGGACATCTCATGGGGCCCCTACTGACCCCGGGCCCTCGGGCAGTGCCCGAGTTTCCAAATGGTCAGTCCGTCCCTGGTCCTAGTGAAGGTAGAATTTAGATTGTGAGCTTTGTTTGTAGGCTAGTAGTTTTTTATAGTGGCATTTCATGTTGACTCTTTGGAGCACTTCAGGGATATCTGGGGAGGTTTAGTATACTTTTTAATGCAACATTTACCTATTGTACATGTTGCCTTATAGCTAGGCCATTTAAAGCAGAAACATGTCTTGCTTGTTGAAAACCTCTAAACAATATGGAAATTGTTTTGACATGTTAATGACTAAATTACTGCCAAATGAGTGGGAACATACTGTAACTAATCGTTAAACATCAGTTTGCTCTATAAGTCATACACAACCACTAGTTCTGAAATAGTATCCCGTTAACATAATATACTGCATATTATTTCACTTTAGGTTAAGTGACCCATAAAGTCCATCACCAGGCAAACCAACACTGTCCCCTGTCCCTCCGACAGCCTATGCCCATACCTAGCCATTCAAGCTTTTAAAAAAATCCTTCACCTTTTTGAAGTTCCCAGTGACTACCATCAGGTGACCCTTCATACCACCCACCACCATTCAGTCTTGTTGCTGCCCCTCGTAGTGATGTCATTATGCTACTGGAGCCTTCTTAATTCTGAGAACCCTGCCAGTGGCCAGCCAATGGGAGTTGTCCCATGTCACTAATGCTTCATTCACATGGCAGTGAAAATACACATACAGTATATAGACTACAGATCTGAACACAGACTACATTGTTTTCAATTGAGCCATTCACACGTCCGTAAACATGAGCTGCTTTCAGATCCGTAACACAGAATCCAAAACTCTGCTGCTAAGAACATGCAACTTACATGCTTACGCATGTATACATGTCTGTACACGCATAATTTAAGTCTAAACAAAGGGGAAAATTAATTATTCTAATAAAAAGTTAGGTACACATACAGTACACATCTTTATGCATTTATACGCTTCTATACGCAAGTATTTTACTGATCATTACGCAGGAACTTTTCTGCTGGAAAACACGTATAATAACATCAGCCATGTGAATGCAACCTAAGCAGAAATGTGGGCACCAAAAAAAGGGTTCCTTTTATTTCAGCCCTGTGCCTCATGTGACAACAGCACTAGCTGAGTAAATCAAGGCCTTTAGGTATTTTTGTAGACCTTTGTATTAATTATTGTATAATTAAAGGCAATATTTTTTTGTATTGGGTAAAGGAAAGAGAGGGATAACAACACCCTTCAGGTTTATATTGCTATCCGTGCCCTGTTAGAGAAATTTGCCTTCTCTATTTGTCTTGCTTAGCATTATCAACCAAAGTGAAAGGAAAAAAAAAATCCCAAATTTTGGGTTGTTCCCAGATCAGGAATAGAGGGGAAATCTTCCAATGGGGAAGTTCTAGTGGCAACCAGGGATTCCCTCACTTTGGAGGGATTTCCTCTCACTTTTTTGGCTATTGGAAAGGAAGTGAAGGGAAATATCCCCAATGGGACACAGATGGCAAAAAAAAAAACTGACAGGAGTCATAACCCTCCCTTACTTTATCCGAAATGAAAAAAAAAGTTTTTCCTATAGTTCTACTTTAACCTGTTCCCACCCAGCCAATAGCAAAATGACAGCCGAGTGCGACTCTCGTCGATCCAGGTGGGCATCATATGACGTTCTTAAGGATCGCGCCTTGCACCTGCTCATTGAGCTGCGTTGTGGCGAGATCAGTCACCGGCTGTGTACCTCTGACACAGCCGATGACAGATCTGTGTACCAGCCCGTTGCCTGCACCATGTGACTGTTGTGACCAATCACAGCAGGTCACATGACAATTGTAAACAATGGATGGCTTCCTTTCCTGCCATCCATTGTATACAATTGTGTCACTAGCTGTGATTTGTCACAGTGATCACATGTACAGACTGGACCAATCACAGCCCATCTGTGTCATGTTAGCTTTGGCCAATCACAGCTAATCACAACAAAAGAAAAACCTGAATGAATAGATTTCTTTCAGTTAAATGCTTGCGTATAGCAAAAAAATGAATTGCTATTAGCAATCATAATGTGTAAAAAAAAAAAATACTGATCACTTCCATAGAGTAGTACAATGTTACTATGCTATGAAAAAAAAACATCGTAAAAAAAGAAAAAAAAAAGTAATAAAAAATAATACAAAAAAAGTTAAATGCTTTTTTTTTTTCGCAGTCACCAGTCGGTGTCCCTGATCACCGCTACACCAGTTAAATGATGATGCTGTACTGCACTAGTGACAGTATGTAAAAAATAAAATGTGTGAATTATTTTTAAAAATTTTTTTCATTATCCAAAAAATTATGACAAAAAAAATACAACTTCAAAAAACTCGCCATGCCTCTTAATAAATACCTCGGACTGTCTACTTTGCAAAAAGGGATCATTTGGAGGATATCTGTACTGTCCTGACATCTATGGGCCTCAAGAAATTAGGTTGACCCAGGGGCGGACTGACCATTTGGAAACTTGGGCACTGCCCGAGGGCCCGGGGACAGTAGGGGGCCCCATAAGATGCCCCTGGTAAATTTTTCATAGGCTTTTTTGAGTTTGGGCAAGGAGACAGGGGCCCTATGATCCCCTATTGCCCGGGGACCCCATGAGTTGTCAGTCCGCCCATGGGTTGACCATCAGTACTTCAGGATTGATCGATTTTCAGATATATCCCATTGTTTGTGGACTCTATAACTTTCCTACAGACTAAACCATAAATACTGATTTGAGCTATTTTCACCAAAGAAATATAGCAGAATACATTTCGGCCTAAATTTATGAAGAACTGTTATTTATTTGCTAAATTTTATAACAGAAACAAAGAAAAATGTGTTTTGTTTTTTTAAATTTTCAGTCTTTTTTCGTTAATTTAGCAAAAAATAAAAAACCCCAGTGGTGATTAAATACCACCAAAAGAAAGCTCTAGCTGTGTGAATAAAATGACAAAATTTTAGTGTGGGTACAGCATTGCATAACTGCACAATTGTCATTCAAACTGCAAGAGCGCTGATAATTGGCATGGGCAGGATGGGGCTAAAATTGCCAGGTATTAAAGTGGTTAAACAGCGGTGGAGAAGGATATTTTTTTTGTTGGTTTTTTATGCCATAAATCAGTTTTTGTCTCTTTCAATATAAAATAACAGCTACCATTATTATTATTATTATAATACAGGACTTATATAGCGCCAACAGTTTGCTCAACGCTTTACAAAATGAAGGTAGACATTACAGTTACAATACAATTTGGTACAAGAGGAAACAGAGGGCCCAGCTCATTAGAGCTTACAATCTAGGAGGGAGGGTTGAGTGATACAAAAGGTAATAGCTGTGGGGGGGATGAGCTGGTGGAGGAAATGAATGGCAGTTTACTAGGTAGAAGCAGGATAACAAGAGAACGGTTTTCAGGGATCGTCTAAAGGTGGATAGATTAGGAGACAGCCGGACAGATTGGGGTAGGGAGTTCCATAGGATGGGAGAAGCTTTGGAGAAGTCCTGGAGGTGAGCATGGGAGGAGGTGACACAGGAACTAGAGAGCAGAAGGTCTTGGGAGGATCGTAGAGAGCGGTTTGGTTGGTATTTTGGGACCAGGTTGGTGATGTAGCTGGGGGCAGAGTTGTGGATGGCTTTGTAAGTTGTTAGTATTCTGAATTGTATTCATTGGGTGAGTGGGAGCCAGTGGAGGGATTGGCAGAGAGGGGTAGCAGACACTCAGTGAAGGCCAGTGGAAGGATTGGCAGAGAGGGGTAGCAGACACTGAATGGAAGCCAGTGGAGGGATTGGCAGAGAGGGGTAGCAGACACTGAATGGAAGCTAGTGGAGGGATTGGCAGGGAGGGGTAGCAGACACTGAATGGAGGCCAGTGGAAGGATTGGCAGAGATGGGTAGCAGACACTGAATGGAAGCCAGTGGAGGGATTGGCAGAGAGGGGTAGCAGGCACTGAATGGAAGCCAGTGGAGGGATTGGCAGAGAGGGGTAGCAGACACTGAATGGAGGCCAGTGGAAGGATTGGCAGACACTGAATGGAGGCCAGTGGAGGGATTGGCAGAGAGGGGTAGCAGACACAGATTGGCAGAGAGGGGTAGCAGACACTGAATGGAAGCCAGTGGAGGGATTGGCAGAGAGGGGTAGCAGGCACTGAATGGAAGCCAGTGGAGGGATTGGCAGAGAGGGGTAGCAGACACTGAATGGAGGCCAGTGGAAGGATTGGCAGACAGTGAATGGAGGCCAGTGGAGGGATTGGCAGAGAGGGGTAGCAGACACTGATTGGCAGAGAAGGGTAGCAGACACTGAATGGAGGCCAGTGGAGGGATTGGCAGAGAGGGGTAGCAGACACTGAATAGAGGCCAGTGGAGGGATTGGCAGAGAGGGGTAGGAGACACTGAATGGAGGCCAGTGGAGGGATTGGCAGAGAGGGGTAGCAGACACTGAATGGAGGCCAGTGGAGGGATTGGCAGAGAGGGGTAGCAGACACTGAATGGAGGCCAGTGGAGGGATTGGCAGAGAGGGGTAGCAGACACTGAATGGAGGCCAGTGGAGGAATTGGCAGAGAGGGGTAGCAGACACTGAAGGTGGATGAGCCTGGCAGCAGTATTCACGATGGACTGGAGGGGGGATCGCCTATGTAAAGGTAAGCCAATGAGGAGGGAGTTGCAGTAGTCGAGGAGAGATGACCAGGGAGTGAATGAGGAGCTTTGTGGTGTCATTGGTTACAAAGGGGCGTATTCTGGAGATGTTGCGGAGGTTGAGGCAGCATGATTTGGACAGGGATGGGATGTGGGCCTAAAAGGATACCATACAACAAAAGGCTTTTTCATAATGGCATTTCTGGATCATCTTGTTTTCTATGCGTCTATGATAACTTTTCAATAATTATGATTTTTATCAGCAACTCTTTTACTTTTATTTAAGGTCTGGTATCCCATTATAAGGCATTTTCCATATTATTTTAGGGCCTTCGGAATGTTCAAACCAAGGACTATATATTTACTTTCCACTTTTATGATTCTTTGGTTGGAATTTCAAAATACAACCCCTTTTTTTTCTGCAGGAACTTTCATTTAAATAGGAACTAGTTGTTTTTATTGAAGAGGCAGCCATTCTAGTGCTTGTTCAATATTTATAAGAATTGGGTGACGTCTCTATGCTGAATGTTCCATTGTAGTCACCGTCAATGAACTGGTAGGATGAACATTCCACGCTCACAAACTTTGTACATGTGGGTTCTTGTGTGTATATGTATTAACAGTCAGTACAATGGGCCTGTTTCCATACACAGATGAAAATGTCTCTGTTTAAAAGGGAATATTGCCTAGAGGCAGACACGAGCTGCAGAAAGCCTTCATACAGCTCAGATCCTTTCTGTCCATGAGTCGTGTCAAGTTACAAGATTCTATTTCTTTTCTTTGCTCAAATTAAAGCAGAACTGTGGAGAAAATAAAAAAAAGGACATTTATGCTGCACTCTGCGTCTAGCATTAACAAGGATATTTTGAGTCTCCCCCTTAACATTGTTTATTTTCTGTTGATTGTGTCGGTAGATCTATTATTTTTCTACTTTCTGTAATAGGCGGACAACGTTGTTTGTTCTATGGTGAAATCGCACAGCAGTGTTGTCACCCAGGGTAGTCTTAAAGGGATTTGTAATTTTAGATGTACAAAAAAAAAAAAGAATGAAAGCCTGATTCCAGCTAATACTTTGGAAGCAGTAAGCCCCCATTCTCACTTCAACGTAGTGAATTCAGCTTTTTTGTGCGTTTTTGGACAGCTTGGCCATAAAGTGGAAAAATAATGAATATGCTCGTAGGATCAACCTATGGTTTCAAAAATTATATTGTATATAGAAAAACAAAAAGATACAACAAAACACTATTCTGCAGACATGTTTTACTTTAAGTTCTTGTTTGTTTTTTCTTAAAAATAACAGACGTGCCTATACTTACCTGCTTTGTGCAGTGGTTTTACACAGTGTAGCCCGTATCTTCCACTTCTCGGGCCACCTGCCGGTGGTCCTCGTCCCTCCCTCCTGTCGGATGCCCCCATAGCAAACAGCTTGCTATGGGGGCACCTGAGCAGGCATGCTTCTGAGCCGCTGCTCTGCTTGTCCATTCACACACAGAGCCTTGGCTAAGCACCGCCCCCTCCCTCTCCTGATTGGCTCACTGGCTGTGATTGACTACAGCGGGATCCATTGGCTCCCGCTGCTGCCTCAGCCAGTCAGAAATTAGAGTTCCCAGAGAACCAAGACTCTCGTGGACATTGCTGTTTCAAGAGGGGGCTCAGATAAGTGTTGGGGGGGCTGCTACACACAGGAGGTTTTGAATTCTATGCATGAAGGTAAAAAACCCTTAAGACTTTACAACCACTTCCTTCTAAATGATGGCTGTAGCCCGGTCGTCCAGTTCTGGGAGGGCATCATATGACATCCTTCCAGAACGCGCCCTCCAACAGCGCGCACTTGGCGCTCTCTGAGGTCGTTGTGTCAATCACAGCTGACCACCGTGTATATACACTTGCCTGTTATTGGCAGTACTTTCCTCATGCTGTCACAGTACTGCCAATAACCAGCAACTGTGAATAGAGACATCTACACTGATTATCAGTGCCCTGATTATCACTGCAGTCCCAAAAGTGCTTAACAGTGCTGCCAATCTGTGTCCAGCAATCCTGCCATTCTGTGCCTATCAGTGCTGCCAGTCAGTGACACCTATCAGTGCCATCAGTCAGTGCCGCCAGTCAGTGCTGTCTATCAGTGCCCATCAGTGACACCCATCAGTGCCCATCATTGCCGCATAACAGTGCAGCCTTATCAGTACCTCCTCATCAATGCCCACCAGTGCCGCCTCATCAGTGCAGCCTATCAGTGCCCATCAGTGCTGCCTATCAGTGTAGCCTCATGAACACACATCAGTGAAGGAGAAAAATTACCTTTTTCAAAATTTTCAATCTTTTTTTCTTTGTTTAGCAAAAAATAAAACACCCAGTGATGATTAAATACCACTAAAAGAAAGATCTATTTGTGTGAAAAAAATAATAAAAATTTCATATGGGTACAGTGTTGCATGACCGCACAAGTCTAATAGAGTTGATTTATAAACGCCAATAGACTGTGCACCTTGCAAAGTGCAGTTGCTCCACAGCTTATTAAATGAGCAGAAGCTCTGCTGACTTCCATCATCCAATCATGTTAAAGCAAAAATTTTGTTTTGTTTTTTTTATTTTCTTGCACATGATTGGGTATTCTTTGTGAAGTGAAGCTTCACCTTATTTGCTAAGCTACGGCGCTCTCATCATCATCATTTAAGGAGTATGTAAGGAGTCTTCAGGAGGAAAGGGAGGGTTCTCAGCTCAGTCAATGCCTGAGCTGAGGGCAGATGGATTCCAGGAAGTAACTGCTACATGAATAATCTGCCCTTACTCAAGATGGCCACTGCCAGTAATTCCAGGGGAAAAATGATTTTTCAGCAAAATAAAGTATGGAAACATTGATGGATGGTGGAGTTTGTTTTGAATATTAAAAATGAATTATTTAGCATTTTTGGTTTGTGATGCTCAGATGCAGTGCAGTTCACTTTAATATCTATGGAGCTTATTATACCCGGCTGATATACAGCACACTGGGATTTTAAGTGTGTCTACAACTTGACAGTTGATCTCATGTGGCTCATTTTTGCTTGTCTTTATCTCAGATCTTATCTTGTCTCACCTTTATTTTAGAATCTATACTTTATATTGTTCTGGAACCTTTACATCCTATTTTTGTTGTTTTTAGGCGAGCAAAACTACGATTATACTTGGAGCAGCTGAAGCAGCTTGTGCCTCTTGGACCAGATAGCAACAGACATACCACTCTAAGTCTCTTGAAAAGAGCAAAAATGCACATTAAGGTGGGTTCATACGGTGTGCTCCCCTTATACTGCCTTGCCTGTTATCATGTTTTCAATACTCCATCACATAGGCTTGAAAAACTAGAGATATTATTACTAACTAGAAAAGCTACAACTTCTGGGGAAATTGTGTGAAGTGTTCTTGCCTCCACCAGTAGTCTACAACTGGAGTGGTCGCAGTTTAGAAATTGCCCTTCAAATTTGAGGTGGCTAGAGTGCAGTTTCAGTGAATGTCAATGGGCGGCGTGAGTTGCAAACAAATGGTCATATTGGGAAAACTATCAGGACTATGGCTTAGCTGTGGACTTTTGTAGTGGCAGCAGGAATAGCTGAACATTTTGATATAAGATTTGTGTAGGTGGGCTTGAAAATGAGGGAGTGGTGGCAGTTTAGAAATCATGTCCTGATTTTTCAGCTCTCACTCTAGTTTTGAACATTCCGCCATTCATTCCTATGTGACCAATTTCACCACAAAAACGCCGATATTTCGTGAACCATTCAGCTAAACGTTCCACAAAGTAATAGCACACCAATTGGGAACAATCCGCATGTTTCGGTATATTACTGTCTATGTAGTGTAAAAACTGTGGGAGGAGTTAGGGTGGTAAATTTGGCTATAATAACAGGAATATATATGTGAGATAACAGTAAGTGGTCTTGTCATGCAAGAACACTTTATTATTATAGCATGCATCTGAAAGTCTTTTTTGATGAGATTTTCAAATGTCTACCTAACGTATATGTAAATATTAACAGTGAACTTCTCTGTACTTCTTTCCAGTCCTTCGGTATTAAACTCCAAAACAAAAATTCGTACTGTAGCTTACAAATCCTTAAATGTGCTGGCTGCTCTAGTTCTCAGTGTTTTGTTTTTTACCTTCTAGGATAAAGGTTTCACAAAAAATAAATAAAAACTGACCAGTGTAAGCATCCCTGTCAGTGTTAAATGGTTTGTCTCAACCATCTGAATGCCACATTTGTTGGACAATTTGATCTGTTAAAGGAAGTTGAAAAATACTAGACGTACTGGCAGGATCACTAGGTAAAAAAAAAAAAAAAGGGAAAAATGCTTAAAAAAAGAAAACAAATTTGTTTCCCACATCTAAAATTTGGAAAGATGCAATATAGTAAATTTTTGGACTTGGGTTTAATACCAATTTAACTGTGGCCTTAGGCTAGGTTCACATATGTGCAGGTTGTGCGTCTGCGGATCCACACAAAAATCCACCACCCGCACAGAGGAATACGGACCCGCGGGCGGATGCCATTAATTCTAATGGCACGCCGCCCCCACTGGAAAACACAACCGTACTGGGAACCGAGGTTCCCGTTCGGGCTGCATTTTCGGAAGAAGTGCAAGGACTTCTTCTCTACGTGTCATGGGGCATGGGAGTCTATTCAAATGAATGGGCTCTCGTGCCCGTGCAAAGCGCAGCCCACACGGCCGCATATATGTGAACCGGGGGTTAGGCTAGGTTCACACCTATGCAGTTTGAATTTGATTTGTTTCTACAGTGCTTTTTGCGGTCCATTTTACTTTTTTTGCACGTGTTTTTGATGCATTTTTTATGCTTTTTGCGTTTTTAGTTTTTATTTTCTTTTTTGCTAGGCAGATTAAAAAGCAAAACGCATCAAAAACGCACTACATGCTTTTCTGCAGCATTTCCATTGAAGTCTATAGAACTATAAACACAACTTTTTGCGTTTAGAAAAGTCCCTGACCCTTTCCAAAAAACGCACCGGGTGAAAACCCGGAGATGTGAGCCTGTCCCATAGGAAATCATATTAAATGTACTGTAGTATGTTTCTGCAAAACGATGCGGAAAACGCTTAGGTGTGAACCTAGGATTAGACAGAGAGTAGGGATTAGGGGACCAATTGGACCTTCAGGGAACCACCCTAGGTCAAAGGTAACTACTTGGGCATTATTTTTAGTTTTAAAGCAGAACTGGAGCCATTTTACAGACTGCAAGCAAGCAGGCTACTATAGCAGAAGAGACATGAAATGTATTTTCTGCAATAAAATACACCTACCCGCCTGCTCGAAATCTTCTGCAGCATGTAAATTGAGCTGCGCATGTGCAATTCAGCTTACATCTCTGGCATGGTTTCTGTGTGCTGAAATGACTAACTGCTGCGCATGCTCAGGATTACGTCCCATGCCAGCCAATAGAGATGCCTGAAGACTGGCACCCAGGGAGAAGATGCCAGCACCGGATAGGGACTCAAATCAATAGAGAGGAGGTAAGTAAAGTGCCTTCAGTTCCATTTTAAAGTGGAACTTTAGTCAGTACTTTAAGTCCTGCTAGATCACTTCAGGCTGGCCCCTTTTGCCAGGTATAGCTAATAATGGTGCACTGAAATGGAAATTCTGGTACCAAAACTGAAAATTCAGGATGCACTTGGCCGAAAAACAAAAGCAAAATGGACAGTTTTTAAAAATTTATATATTTTTCAAATGCAATTCTTTGGGGAAAAAAATACACTTTAATGATTAAAAAAAGCAATTATATACCCACATTTTTTTGTAAAATATGAAAGATGATGTTACGCTGAGTAAATAGATAACAAACTTGTCATGCTTTAAAATTATGCACGCTCGTAGAATGGCGCCAAACTACAGTAATTAAAAATCTCCATGAGTGACGCTTTAAAAATGTCTACAGGTTGTCAGTTTAAAGTTACAGATGAGGTCTAGTGTAAGAATTATTGCTCTTGCTCTGACATTCATGGAGATACCTCACACCATTTGTATATGTAGGCCTGGCCTACGTATGTGTTCACCACTGCACCCGAGCATGGGGGGACACGGCACTTTAAACATTTTTTTTAATTATTTATTTTATTACCTTTTTTTTACACTGTCCCTTTTTTTTTTTTTTCTTAATCACTTTTATTCCTATCACAAGGAATGCAAACATTCCTTTTGATAGAAATGGAGAGATATGGGGTCACTAAGATCCCACATCTCTCCTCTACAATGAAAAGCATTAGATCAAAAAAAGCATTGATATAGTGCTTTAAAGAAAAAAAAAAAGTCCTTGTTTATAAGGCGCCAGAACCGGAAGTGACATAATGTCTTCGCTCCAGTCCTCCAAGGGCATAGAGATGAGTGGAGGCCATCTTTCCTTCACAAATCTCTATGCCCAGCGCTGAGATCATTGAATAAGTTCTCAGGTAAGTCTGAGAGCCACTGGGTGGCGAGGGGCGGGGTTATTTTTGGCACCTGTATCAATGCTCATTTTCATATCTGCCAGAGGCCGATACAGGTGTGTTCGGCCGAAACGTTTCAGACACCGAAATTTCAGTGCATTGCTAACTGCTATGTAAAACATTAAATATAAGTGCCCATACTATTTAAAATCCAGTACGGCTAGGTTCACATCTGTGCAGGTGGTGCCACTGCGGATCTGCACGAAAATCCGCACCACCCACACAAAAGAATGTGGATCCGCGGGCGGGTGCCATTAGTTCTAATGGCACGCCGCCCGCACTGGAAAACGCAACCGTACTGGGAACCGAGGTTCCTGTGTGGGCAGCGTTTTCGGAAGAAGTGCAGGGACTTCTTCCCTACGGGGCACGGGAGTCCATTCAAATGAATGGGCTCTCGGGCCCGCACAAAATGTGGCCCGCATGCCCACATATATGTGAACCAAGGGTTATACACTGTCTCACCTTGTTCTGCACATGCTCAGTTGTTCAATATTTTTAGGCACTGTACCGAAATTGTGGAGGCAGATCTGCTGACAGTCTTAAAGCGGAATTAAACCTTCCTATTCTTTACAGCCAACGAAGCTGCTTGATCTGCAACTGCCATGACGTTGCACATATGATCAGTTTGACACCAGACGGTTGATGGTTTGACAGTTTGGTTGAGGACACAAGCAAATGTAACAGTTAGCAATCCAGGAATGTAACTGTTTTTTAAACCGTTAAATCGATGGGTTTTGTTCCGCTTTATGATTTACTGCTGTTCAGGGGCACTGGGCTTCAGAAAAATGGCAGCTTCTGGCAAGAAGAAACAGGAGCAATGCTGGAGGCAATTTACAGCACACACTAATTTTGGTAGCAGAATTACTAATGTGAAATGTATGTTCCATGCTAAAGAACATTATTTCTTAAGTTGTTATGGGTAAAGTTCCACTTTAAGTGAATGTAGGCAGCATGGAGTGCAAGCAGATCTAAAGCCAGGTACCTTTAAAATGGACTTTTATTGAGAGACGTAAGTGCGCAGCCATTGCATTTCTCATTTTGGGTGAGACATTAAATAAACCAGTTGCAAAAAATAGTACATAGACATGCAAACACATTTCTACAATTATCTCTTCAGAAATTAGAAGAACAGGACCGAAAAGCTCTGAACATCAAGGAGCAGCTTCAGAGAGAACATCGCTACCTCAAGCGCCGTCTAGAGCAACTCTCTGTGCATGGGATGGAACGCATGCGCACAGATAGTATGGGTTCTATCATATCCACTGACTCTGAACAAGGTGAGCACTACAGTTACATCTCCCCCTTTGTGTCTACTTTTATTTTCCAAAACCATGGTAGAGAAAACCTTGGTGTCAGAGGCGGATGCTGAATGCTGAGCTGTTCGATGCTTATTAGAGCACACATGTGGGGTTATTTACTAAAACTGCATGGTGCAAAATCTGGCACAGCTCTGCATAGAGACCAATCAGCTACCAGGTGTTATTGCCAAAGTTTAATTGCACAAGCTGAAGTTAGAAGCCGATTGGCTACCATGCACAGCTGTACCAGATTATGAGTGCTCCAGTTTTAGTAAATCTACCCCCATAGTGACATCATTCCCTTCTCTGTGGAACAAAGTTGGCACCCACTTTAGCTCCACCCTGTAGCAGAAATAGTGCTAAAGGGCGGCATGGGTGCATACATGATTTTGCAGGTCCAGGTAGGGGGACCTACCCGCACCGCCATTTGCAGCCTCGGCTGTCAATCACCGGGTTACGGCCGGTGATTCCCCGCTAACACCCAGTGATCTCCGAGTATTACCCACGGGGGGAGAGAACTGTATGTAAACAATACAGATCTCTCCCCTGTCAGCTCCAGCACACTGCTTTGTGTGGCTCTGCATAGCACACATAGTAACACAGCACACAGTTAACCCTTTGATCACCCCAGATGTTAAACCCTTCCTTCCCAGTGCCATTAGTACAGTGTATGTGCTTTTTATTAGCACTGATTACTGTATTGGTGTCACTGGGGATGTCAGTGACACCAAGTCAGTTCCTCCCAGTGTCAGAATGCCCGCCGCAGTTTCTATAAGTCGCTGATCACTGCCATTACTAGTTTTAAAAAAAATTCCAGTGTATCTACCGCCATTTGTAAATGCTATAACCTTCATGTAAACCAATTAATTTACATGTACTGGGATTTTTTGTAGCAAAGACATGTAACAGAATACATTTTGGCTTAAATTTATGACAAAATTTGATTTTTTAAATTTTTTTACTGGACATGTTTAGTAGCAAAAAGTCATAAATATAGTTTTTTTTAAAAATTGTCAGTCTTTTTTTGTTTATAGTGAAAAAAATAAAAACCGCACAGGTGATCAAATACCACCGAAAGAAATCTCTATTTGTCGGGAAAAAAAGGACGTAAATTTCATTTGGGTGCAGCTTTGCATGACCGCGCAATTGTCAGTTAAAGTAACAGAGCTCAGTATTGCAAAAAAATGGCCTGGTCAGGAAGGGGGGTGAATCCTCTGGAGGGCAAGTGGTTACAATGCATTGAAGTGAGCGAAAATTCTCAAAATTCTCGTACAGCTTATGTACTTGACAGCTGGTTTACTATAAAAGTGCCATGTCTTTGACATTCTTAGTTACCCATGTGAACGCACATAAGCAAGAGTGAATTAAAAAAACAAAAGACTGAAATAAATACTTTACTGTTGCATTACATAAATAGAAAACCCAAGATACAATAGGTATGAAAGTTCTGCCTTTTGAGCTAACACTCCAAGGGGGTGACTAATATATACATAAGGTCACAGCATGTGCCCTATTAGCTAATGGGGGATGAAGTAAGTGGTGAATCAGTGACTGAAGGATTTGTGTGAAGTGTTAGATAATGTGCCAAGTGACTTGAGGAAAGAGATTCGATAGAAAAAGCAGATGAGAAGTCCCGAAAGTGAGAGGGTGGAAAGGTATATGGTGGAGAGCAAGTTCTGTGCACATCAGAAGTTGGACTTGGGGTATTATTTATTTATTACAGGTATTTATCTAATGCAAACAACTTACGCAGTGCTTTACACATATTGTACATTACAATTAGTCCCTGCCCCCAAGGAGCTTTAAAGGATAAATTCACCTTTCCTAACACGTCACACTTATTTTCAGGATGTAACATGTTACTGTAGCACCCTTGATCCCCTGTTGTGACAGCTAGCGGGGGAACTCATTTACAGAGTTCCTTGAATGGGAATCTACAAAGACCAACAGCCTTTCCAGCTGTCGGTTTGTAGTTCTCAATGAACTACCACGTTGCTGTTGGGCGCTCTGGTGTTTCATTGATTCTTCCTGGCATTGTGAAACTGCCTGCTCATACGATGTGCAGGCAGACAGCTTTCACTGACTGTCGGTAGGAGTCCTGCATAGCAGGTGGAATGCTTTTCAGGCTCCTAAAAAAAAAAAAAAATTAAAATTTTTTTACCTGCAAAAAAATGTGCATTTATATATATTTTTTTAACTTATCCTTTAACCCCTTGGCGCCGTAGGGTCATGTGATTTGCTGTCACGGTGGCCACATGATCGGGAAAGGTCCGGATCGAAAGAGGCGATCGGGACCTTTCCATGAGTACCGAACGTGTGTGCTGGGCGTGCGCAGGGTGCGCGCTCTCAGCACATATCTTTTTCAGTAGAACACAAATGTGCGGCCGCTCGACGTCTAGGCCCAGACGCCGGAAGGCCGCACATTTGCGTCTGGTGGCACCAAGAGGTTAAGGAGCTTAGATTGTACGCTCTTTGAGGGCAGGGATTGATGTGAATGTACAATATATATATGTAAAGCACTGCGTAAATTGACGTCGCTATATTAGTACTTGTAATAAAGTCCCTATCTCATATGCATATATACTAGGGTGAATTTGATAGGATCCATTTATTTACCAGTTTGTCTTTGGAGTATGGGAGGAAAACCACACAAGCAGAGGGAGAACATGCATTTATATGCAGATAGTGTCCATTCCAGGATTCAAAAAAAGGATCCCATTGCTGTAAGGCAGAAGTGCTAACCTCTAAGCCACTGTGCTGCCCAAAGGCAGAGGAGTCCACCTGCAGAGAATATTTCAGGTTATAATTGGGAAACACATTCTCTATGTGTTAGCAGCCAGGCTAGGACTGACAGAAAGGAGTTGTATTTAATGGTTGGAGCAGTAGAGTTCAGAATGGTTTGGGAGTGGTGACCATGTGTTCCCCAAAAGGCCACAGAAGAGAGAATATCATGAGGATACACACCAACATTTTAGCTGTTTCATGTGAGAGGAAATGTTCCCATCCATTGAGCATGTGTTTATCAGTTCTTTGTTCTGTCCCCCTCCACAGAAGTAGACATTGAAGGCATGGAATTTACCCCGGGAGAAGTAGACAGTATTGGAAGTGCCAGCGACGTGGATGACCACTACAGTCTGCAAAGCAGCTCCAGCGACAGTGGCTATACACATTCCCTGAGACTTAATTCCAGTCTCTTATAGTGGCCAAATTTCTGGACCAACTCAGGACCATCAAGCTGAAGGCACTTACATCTGGAAAACAAAAAAAAAAATTTAAAAAAAAAATTAAAAGAAAAGAAAACAAAAAAAAAGTTAACTGCCACTCAGCCAGGGCTGCCGACTTTAAATACTTCAAGGAGCGTTCTTGCTGAGAAGGCCCCCCCCCCTCCATTTCAACCACAGCACGAGAGATTCCCGACACGCGGCTCTGATGGCAGTTTGTGCTGTGACTCGATGGGGTGGATGTTGACTAAGAGAGTGTAAAGCTCAATGAAAGCCCAATTTTTTGCAGTCATATCATTCCATTGCTAAGTATTACATGGAGACACAGAGTGAAGCAGGTCAGATATTTTTTGATTACCAGAGATCATTTAGTTTTAAAAATGAAGTAGAATTTGTACATGCCCGTCGAATTTCGTAGTTAGACATAACAAAATAAAGAATTATGACTTCTTTGAAGAACAGGCAATAGTTTTATCAGTGTCAGTATTTCAAGCACTTGGCTTTTGCAAAGCAAGAGAGGGCAAAAAGTTCTCTTAATGTTTCGAGTTTCATGCCTACCATATGGTAAAAAAAGAGGGTTTTTAGTCTCTTCTGCACTTTTTTCCTTCACTGTACACCACAAAAGAAGATGTAGTTCATTTTGGTTATGGTGAAGGAAGCCAGTGTTTCATGTTTCAGAAGGTGGTCTATATGGACAATGAGCACTGCTGCATTCGGATAATGTGGAACTTTACGAGATGCAGAACATTCCCAACTTGTTTCTCCCATAAGGCAGCAAAGGAAGGGTGCAGTCATCTCCTGGTTTGCTTCCATTGGTCACATGGTCTCAAGACTGTTATTTACTTGTGACTCGGTGAAAGAGGGCATTGACAAAGATCACGCGAGTTCTGCCCGTCAGTTAATAATAAGGGCAGCAAGAAAGATTGCAATATGTTGAGCTGAAGGTGAGATGACCACCTTGTCTCTACACCTTGCCTTTATCTAGAAGTACGAATACCCATGATGCATCTCCCATTACATCCATTGGCATCATCAGAAATGTTGACCAAGCCATCCGCATGAACATTTAAGCCACTTAGGCTACCTAGCTCCTAGGCCGTATTCTGTTAGGCTTTATCAAAAAACATTGTACTTTTTTCTGAATCAACTAGTTAAAATTGAGAACACTTCTGGATCAAAAATTGTGGTGCTTACAAAAATCTTTTGAGGTGCTTCCTGTAGTTGTACTCAACAGTATGACATTGTTGTATTATTTCCATTCTATTTTGATAACTGTGTGTGTTATCCATTCAATCGCAACTGACTTTTGGTGAGTCTATGGACCAGCTCTCTGGACACCACGTTTGATATGCTTCAGAGCCTTTTTTCCATAGAATTTTTTTGGCAAATATTTCATGAGGTAGGTTGCCAAGTCGTTCCTCAACCCTCCAAATCAGCACAGGCTTGAAACCGGTATGCAGTATGTACATGGCCAGTGTAACACACATACTAGGGCCAGGAGCCAGTTGACCTACCAACTGTCTTTAGAATGCGGAAGAAAACCAGAGTACCTGGAGGAAACCAACGCAATCACAGGGAGAATATGCAAACTCCAGTTTGTTGATGTCAGATTATTTCTATCATTATCTGCTGCAGCATTGAAGGGGCGTGATAGCCTGGGTGGGATGGCCTACTCAATGACCACCTTCTAGCATGAAACAGACTTTGGTCACCTGACACAAAGGGGTTTATTTACTAAAGCTGGAGAGTCCAAAATCAGACTCCCTTCTGCATAGAAACCAATCAGCTTCTAACCTCAGCTTGTTCAATGAAGCTTTGGCAATGAAACCTGGAAGCTGATTGGTTTCTATGCAGTAGGGAGTCTGATTCTGGACTCTCCAGCTTTAGTAAATAAACCCCAAATTTTCTCCTCTCTTCTGAATGGCAAGTCAGGTCAAATTAAGAATAGCTTGTTTTCTGTTTAATCTTTCAGCTATCACTGCATTTTACTGAAGGTATGGCTTGCAGCTGCAGCGTGTTTCCTCAGCACACGTTTCAATGTCTAGGATTGAAAAAAAAAAAAAAAAAATTAGGAAAAAAATCATGCTGTGAAACGGCACTGTTTATTTTGTATACTTTAAATATGTATCTATGAGAATTGTAGCAATACTATGAAGTCATAGTCTAGTTTTATTTGTGTAACACAGCCTCATTTCTCTTGTGAAGTCAGAGTCAGAGAAAGGCATGCTCGGCATAGAGAATCAAGTGACCAGATAAAGCGTACCTGTTGTTTAGTGACAGCTAAGGTAGCCATTTTTTTCCAATTTAACATGTCATGTGACATCACTGGTTTTCAGTGACTGATATTTTTGCTTAGTAAACGAAATGGCCTCCCATCTCCACATATGCAACAGGACGATTTATAGCTTTGAGCTATCAGTATATTCTGCGTTCTACATGCAGAAGTATATTTAGATAGAGGAATGTTGGAGGTTGTAATAAAAAAAAAAAAGCTATTGACACTTTTCTGACAAGTGATTTTAGCAAGTGTAGTCTATATTTCCTGTAAAAGATTTTGTATTATATTTTCCTAAATGTTCTCATTATATCAGGGTTGGGGAGGGGCGGGCGGGTAAGGAACGAATCCAAACAAGAGTCTCAGGGACTCTCTTATTTTTTTTTTTTTTTCATATTGTGCCTTGTTAATCAACTGTCGTTTTATTCTTTTTTGGCAATTCTAAGATAATATTCAGTTAAAAACCTATTACCTGGTATTGTGACGGGCCATGTCATATTATGTCCAATATTTTTTTAATTTAAAATCTTAAAATACCAGAGCAAAAATTCATTTATAGTGCAGGTCATCTAGACCAATATCCAACTAAAATGAATGTGACAAAAAATGTCCAAATGCTTATGGCCACTACTGTATACTAATTCAAGTATTTAGGTAAAACATAAAGATCTATTAAAAGTGGGATAAAGGTCAAATGTATTTTTACCCATTGCAGCCCCATCAGCTTTATTGATTTATTTTTTAACTTAAGCTAGCCATACACAACGTAATATTCTCTTGATCAGCCGATTCTTCCATCCAGGCTAAACATTGTAGTTGGAGGAAACCCCACATCTCATTCTTGTATTCAGCAGCCACGGCACCTGTGGCTGCCTGAATACTTAAACAATGACTGTATCTGATGGGATACAGCGATTGTTAGGTGCAGAATTTCCACCTGACTCAGTCATATTTATAAGTGATGCTTGCAGGTCTACCCACAGCTTGAATTTCAGCTGATTCGGCAGGAACTGGACAAAATTTTAGCCATCTATGCCCAGCCTTTAAGCTGGCCATACACTGCTCAGATTGCAGCCGATTCCTGGCTTTAAACTGGCCATACACTGCTGAAATTGCAGCCGATTCCTGGCTTTAAGCTGCCCATACACTGCTTAATTTGCAGCCGATTCCTGGCTTTAAGGTGGCCATACACTGCTTAATTTGCAGCCGATTCCTGGCTTTAAGCTGGCCATACACTGCTCAGATTGCAGCCGATTCCTGGCTTTAAACTGGCCATACACTGCTGAAATTGCAGCCGATTCCTGGCTTTAAGGTGGCCATACACTGCTCAAATTGTAGCCGATTCCTGGCTTTAAGATGGCCATACACTGCTCAAATTGCAGCCGATTCCTGGCTTTAAGCTGGCCATACACTGCTCAAATTTTGACCAAGCCACAGGAAATTTGAGCTGTAGGTGGCCTTTCAGTTGTGAAATCAAAGAAGCCAGACAGAAAAACATCAGCTGAAAAGTAAGTACATATAAGTAGCTGCAGTCAGTGTTCAGGTATTCTGACAGCTGTGGGTGCCTGTTGACAGAGCACAATAGATGGCAGTAGGAGATTGATCCATCCACCCTGTTTAGCGTGAATGGGGTAATCTATGGATTTTGTTGCTATAGGCTGTACACATGACAGTTAGAAATTGTTCCTTTAACACCCATTTTACCATATTAACAAAATGCGGTGACCCCTACTGACAAATACATTTTTAGTCAGCGAGGACAGCCAAGTAAGATCTAATTGGTTACCTGCACTTTTTTTACACATTGACAGCACTTTCCAATATTAAGGCCAATAATGAAAACAGTAGTGATGTGTGGTAAGTCATAGCAACCAACCAGAAATCAGTGTTTACCTACATAGACTGGTATAGACTAATAAAAGGTGATGTCTGATTGGCTGTTACGGGTTCCTGCACACTACTGCTTTTTGCACTGCGTTTTTATGCTTAAAACCCTGTATGTTCCAAGGAATAATTTCAAATTATTTTTTGCTCTACTTGGAATAGGACATTGATAATGTGATGTACAGAGTTTCTAAATTTGTGCGTCCCAATTCCATTAAAATTCCCCACAAAATTGTAAACACTAATTTCTTACTGAGCTACAATTTTGCTTCTATGCCAAAAGGTGCTCAAAGTTACTGTAAGTTAAAATGTAAGCAGCACTACTCGCTGAATGAACCACACAAAGTGCAGCCATTTGTGTCGACTTCCTGAACCTCCCAAAAATTACCCTTCTTACTAAAGAAACAATTGAGTATTGACATGATACTTTTTTTATTTGCACTAACATACAATTTTGAGGACAAGCTTTCGGGGTATGTCCCCTTCTTCAAGGCCCAGACAGTACTGCCTGGACCTTGAAGAAGGGGACATACCCCGAAAGCTTGTCCTCATAATTGTATGTTAGTGCAAATAAAAAAAGTATCACGTCAATACTCAATTGTTTCTGTCGCAAGTGAACTAATACGGCTACAATCACCTTCTTACTAAACAAATTACTATACCAGTTCCCTGGGCACTTTGGCCTGCTGAACCTCAGTGTTACCTCACACAGTGTAAGCAGCTGTACGCCAACAAGCACCTTTCCCTCTGCTGATTGATGCCCTGTGATCGGTTTCCACACCTTACTGAAATCTTTAGTTCTTCATGAACCGGCACAGTGAAGAACCAGACTTGGCCAAAAAAATGGCTGTCTTTCCTAAAATGTATGTACATGCCATTCTTTCATAAATAACATCAACTGTTTTTTTAGAAGGGTCAGACCATGAAAACTGATATTTCAGTTGGGTTGGGTTGAGCCACCTACTGGTTTGTTATGTATGACCAATTATCTAAAAGTCCTTCTCCTCTGGTGTCACTTGTTTCCAGAATTAGAGAACTGCCACATGGTTGCTAATCATTAGAAACCAAGATTCTGTGGTGACCATTGTATTTCTGTATCAAGGTCAAGGTTTTGCCAGCAGCAGAATCACCAGTTTGACAAGACCCTAAGGCCTCGTTCACACGGGTGACTCTCAAAAATATAGGCTCTTGCTTCGCAGTAGCTTAATGCCAATTGGGGAAGTACAGACAAGTTATAACTCAGCGTGTTGTGTTTGGCAAGCGTATCACTTACCAAACACTCCCATTGAAGTCAATGGCCATGGCCAAATGCACCCAAGGTGGTTGTGGCACAGTATTTTAATGTGAAATCTTCCTTGGGATCAAAATCAGGTATTCAGGAGGCAGCTGTATTGTCTCCCAAATGGCAGCAGTACTGCCTACCAAATGTGATCTGTTGTATAAATTGTTCCGCAATTGCAGCCATTTGTACTAACATGGCCACTGACCACATTAAACTGCATCTTGGTGGTTGGAGGGCAGTAAAATCAGCTGCTGATGAAAATACGGCATGAGGGTGTATTCTGGTGGGAGATGTCTCCTCAGAAGTTCAAAAGAGAGGTGGTGAGTCATTCTTGACCTCATCTCTACAGTGTCTACCAACAACTGAAATATCAATATTTAGTGGGACTGCCCATTAACATCCTTCTAGAAAATCATTTATTTCAGCTACCTTTTAACCTAAAAATTAATTGCTTAAAAAAAATAAATATATATAAAAAATGGGAATTAAACAAATGATAGTTGATTGAACATCCAAAAAAGATTATGTTATAAAAAACAAATCATAGATAATAACATGTATTGTTCCATGTCCCTCGGTGACCAGAAACCCTTTGCTGGTAAAGCCGACACAAGTTCTTGGACACCTTTGACATGTTCTCTCCATTTGGGCTACTAGTTATTACATAGAATATATAAGTACATTTTGTGGCAGCTTAACATCATTGTTTGCACTTATTTGGCTTGGGTCTTGCCAACAAGGACATATATATATATAACTGCGTGTGTTTTTGTTTTTTATTTCAGTCACATGATGTTGATTCAGGTTCACTCCTTCATTACTAGATGTTGGAGGGCTGCGCAGTCACTGCATTTGGCAGCTGAATATTCTCATTAGTGGCTGCGCTGAAGGAGATGTTAGCCTACTAGCCTTGTTAGCTTTCTTCTTAGTAGAAAGTACCTCTTAGCCGAGGGACTTATAAGAAATGAAACCTTGACAGCAGAAATCGCCAGCTCCTGTTACTTCACAGTGTCTACATATCATGAGGTGGCCATTTTGTGAGCTCAGATGATTCACAGACAATGTAGAACCTCCTGTGTCTGCCTATTTTATTAAGTAAAACATTGGTAGACTCCATTTATAAGAGGATTTCAGGTCAGTTTTTAAGCCTTCAGTCTCTGTGGTGAAGTAGATGGTCATCAACTTCATACAATCTTGGTTTCCCTCAGAATAGAAGTCATAATTCCAAATATAATCTGTGCCTCCTTTGGGTGAAAGTTTGCTATTGCAGCCAGGGACGGACTGACCATTCGAGCACTCGGGCACTGCCCGAGGGCCCAGGGTCAGTAGGGGGCCCCATAAGATGTCCCTGGTACCTTTCATTGGCTTTTTCATAGGCTTTTTTGGGTGTGGGCAAGGTCCCATAATCTCCTATTGCCCGGGGGCCCCATGAGTTGTCAGTCCGCCCCTGATTGCAGGATCTTCTGTCAACTAATCAAACCCCCTCGCATGCACTTTCTCTCCCCTGTCGCAGTAGCTCTGAGCTCAGCGATGCTGTCACAGAGGAGAAAGGGGACCACGCATATGCAGGCGTTTTAGAGCTCGCTCCTCTGATGGCGAAGGTGTGTAACAGCTGACGGTGTCTTAGCAACGTCCTAGGAGTAAGAATGGGATGATCCTGTCTCTGGGAGTTTTTTGGCCAGGCTTCAGGAGCTACGTAAATGGCCTACACCTATAGCAAGAGCAGGGGCGGACTGACCATTTGGAAACTCGGGCACTGCCCGAGGGCCCAGGGTCAGTAGGGGTCCCCATGAGATGCCCCTGGTACCTTTTTCATAGGCTTTTTTGAGTTTGGGCAAGGACACAGGAGCCCCATGATTCCCTATTGCCCGGGGGCCCCATGAGTTGTCAGTCCACCCCTGAGCAAGAGCATTATCCAACTTTAGTCAAAGCATTTTTGGAGGAATCTGTCAAGACTTTTTTTTTCTGTTCGGTCTACAGGCTGAATGAAAAAATCCAAGAGTGTGTGGCCAGTCTATGTCTATACAGTTGTGTTCCTCCATATTTCTTCATGGACATGTTCAAGGCACTGGCTTAAAAATGCAATGGGGGAGATTTATGAAAACTAACTTCAGCTTGTTCTGTTAAGCTTTGACAATAAGAACTGGAAGCTGATTGGTTTCTATGCAGAGCTGCACCAGATTTTACACGCTCTAGTTTTGGTGAATCTCCCTCACTATGTTTGTGTGATAGTTTGGGTCACAAAATAGCTGCCTCGCTAAATTTGGGAGACATGACCACTATACTCACATGTGGTAATTTACACTTGTTATAGATTTAATATTGACAGTACAGCACTATTGATTAACACGAGCTGACCAAACAAAACGCTATGGATAGTTAAGCGGTTTATTTCTGCTGTCAGAAAGCACATGTTGCATAGGACCGACCTGTAGGAGATCAAATACAAATATTGCACTGCTGCGAGGGGTGCTGTCTGCGTCAGGGTAGACGATGACTTTCCATTAATTCTTCTGTAGCTGGCTGTCATTTTCTTTGTACATTGGTCAAGTGAAACTGTTCCTGTCACACACTGCAAGAAGACATTTTGTGGACTGATACGAATATTTTAAGTTTCTTTCTTCATAAAATTGGTGAAAACAGACCTCGTTCTGATGTCAGAGAATTTGGATGAGTCAGAAAAAAATGTAATATCGAATGTAATATCAAATGGCTCTCAGATTGGTTGTTTTTATAAAGAATCGGTCTGACCAACCATAGTTACCTTTAGAAGGAACCTGTTGGGGCAGAAATATTGGAGGTGCCACGGCTGATTTGTTGAAGGGGCATGTTCCATAGCTGCCATCTTGTTTATTGCTTTACTACTTGTTGAGTTGTGTGTATGTATGTATGTACTAATCCATTCAGTCAGATCCGGCTCTCTGTGATTCTGTGGACTGGCTCTGTGGGCACCATCTGATACACTGAAAGCATTTTTCTAAAGAACTTTCCAGGCAATTTTTTTTATGAAGGAGGTCGCCAAGTGTTTCCCCAACCCTCCTCAATTCCTCAAATTGAGATTCACATGTAGAATGTGATAACACGTGCATAGCCAATATGTGTACAGATAGGGCCAATTTAGACAGGAGCACTTAACCTACCAGTATGTTTGGAGTGTGGGAGGAAACCAGAGTAACCAGAGGAAACCCTCAAGAACAGAGGGAGAACATGCAAACTGTTTGAAGATAGTGCCCTGGTCAAAGTTCAAACCAAGGTGCAAGGCAAGTCAGCCATGGTTCTATCCTGACAGGTTCCTTTTAAAGTCAACCTCTCAACACAGATTAGTTTCTTATAATTGTTACAGGAATTTCCCTGATAGCAGGCACCTCAAAGAACCTGCATGTATTTGTTATTCTTTCCAAAAGTTTGTATGTATGCCCAGAAGACCCCTGAACATGGTTATGTGCGGCACCCACCACATCTAATGATTCAGGTTACACTAACATACTAATAGGCTCACTTTGAATTTTAGGATTAGGCTGGCCTGTAAAACATGTTGCCCTAGCTACTAGGTGGGGCCGGGGTATATCTCCCCCCCATGACTATCTGACAACATAGCTAGCAAGAAGAAAGCTGTTTCATAGTCAGCGCTGGTCTCCAAGCACTTGCCTGAGACAAGGTGTGGCGAGAGGAATGCAGAAGGATAACATACCCCTTCTCCCTGCATTCCTCTTGCCACTTCTTGTCTCAGGCAAGTGCTTGAAGCCAAGACAGGCGCTGTCAGACTTTGTAGCTAGGATTACAAATCACATAAGAACATGGAACAAAATACTACATGTACCTTGTACCCTGGTGGACAGAACACCGAAAAACTGAAGTGACAGTTCATCTTTAAGTTTATAATTACATACAATGCATGCACAGTTACACAAATGTCTGTTATGCAAAAAGGTGTTTATAAAAGGCGTAATGAAGCATCTTCTGTCAGATGCTTAGTGGCTGGGTAATTGAGTAATAACTGTCTGTGTTGCCCAGGCTCCCGTCAAATTTAACTTTTGCTAGATCACCAGACTGCCAGAATCTGAAACCCTGAATTTGATTGGGCAGCACAAACAGGTTCTATCAAAGATAGATGTCAGAGTGAGGCCTGTTATTGGCTGTATCCTCTGTATAAAGAGGCACTGCAGTCATTTCAGTGGTAAATCTCGCCCCCACACCACCATGGCTCTCCCTATCCTTTGACATTCCACATGTCCGCACTGTTTAGTAACTATGCAACTATCTTTTTTTTTTTCTGATGCTCATTCCCCTCCTATACTTGTTAGTGTTATGCCATTAATTCTGTAAAATTGAGACAAGTACAGATCTGGCAGAACAGTCACAACAGTAGCCGTGTAGAACAGCTGTGAATGTGCGGAAAAATCCATTAATCTGTTCTTGTTATGCGATAAAAGCCTTCCTTTTGAATTTTAGGGCCAGTCTATTGAATTTCCGCTGTGGGAGTAACGCTTTTGAAAATCACCCGAAAATCTGTGGCAGCTATTGCTGTTTGCAATGGGCTATGGTACCCGTTTATTTCTGCGCCCTGAGCTCCCGTAGCTGGGCTCGTCCAAAGCTAATTGTATAAATGGTAGTATTGTAGGCTTGTGTGCACTTAGTCCTGTGATCGTCTGTAGACATGAACAGTAACAATCATGGCAAACCTGTGATACTTGTAGAGACATAAAGTGTTACTAAACCCAAAACAGTAAAATCAGTCTGTATGCAGTGAAGCATGCTTGTTATACTCACTGTGGAACCTAAGGGGTTAATCCTCTGCATTGTGTAAAAACGCTGTTTGATCCTGACTCCTCTGATCCTCCCCTTCTTCCAGTGCCCCCTCTTATCTCCTGATAAGACATATTGTGTGGAGTCTCTCTGCACATGCTCAGTTTGGTGTGTATTGTCAGAGAGGTTTTTTTTTTTTTCTTGGGAGAGTGCATGTGAACAGCACAGGGGCAATCAGCACTGCCCAGACAAAGGTCAGGGGTCCTGCATCCTCCTACAGCAGAATGAAAACTCCTCTTACAAGCTTAACATGTTCTTGGCTGGACACTGATAGAAGTCACAAGACTGCTCTAACTGCTGATGAGAAAAGGCATTTAGCAGTTTATATTTACTAAAATAATTGCACTTCCATGTTCTGTGTACTGTGGGAGACCAGATATAGGGAATGCAGGGTCCTGGGTTTAGTAACACTTAAAAGCAGAACTATATCCATCTCCACTCCAGTGATGTGGAGTCCCAGAGCTCCCTCACTGGCTGCTGACCTCTTTGGCCGGCCTTCTTCCAGGTTCTGATCTTTGGGCCAAAATGGCGTCCCTTCCGTCTTCGGGCCAAAATGACGTCCCTTCCATGCAGTGCAGGAGTTCATTCATCTCTACAATTGAAGAAATTGTGCACTGAGCTAAAACTTTATTGCACAAGAGACATGGTTGCATTCCAGTGGCCTTTTCGAGTCCCTCATCTCCTCTGCACCATCATCTTGGGTGGTGGCATATGCTGATCTGACCATGCCAATCCCACAAGTGCACACCCAGCCAACTAGCGGGGATCATTCGGTTTACTTGTTGCCAAAGTAATGACAACATAAGTGGCCCAATTATACGGTATTACATTGCCATTCCTACGTCAACATATAGACCAAATGATTCCTCACCAGAGTGATACGTCCACCGCTAATCCCAAGCATGCACACCATGCTCTGTAGTGGGAAATCATTTGGTTTACAAGTAGCCATCGCTGCAACGTATAAACAAATGATTCCTGCTGAGTGTTGGGTGTGCATGTGCAGGATTGGTGGGGCAACCAGCACAACGGGATACATTTCATTTACATGTTGCCATAGGACAGCAATGCGAGAGCCTTAGATTTGTACTAGATTAAGTCACTCTCGCCTATGCGTGAAATGTGAAAGCAGTGTGCAACCTAGAGAAGAAAATGTATTTGTAAACAAAATATATAAGTATTTCCAATTTGGACAAAAAAGGAGGTAAACAGTTGGTCAAGCAATGTAATAATTGGGGGTGAATGTCTACTTTAAGGGTGATTTTCAGTTTTTTGGCTCTCAGCTGAAAATTGATCTTGCAGTATGGCACTAGGCTGGTTATGTTTGTTGTGTTTATTTATACCATGGTGCTTAGGAGCAAAGGGGAGAATTTGATCTCATGCCGCACATTCAGAACCAGGGAAGCTTGATAGCTTTCAGCAGGTGGAGCTTAAACTAGAACAATGGGCAAAATAAAAACAAAGATATATATTATGTAGATGATAAAACTGTTACGGGGGACTTTGAAAAACAAAAACTGCTGTGTTAATACTAGTGACAGACTGCAAAATATATGTCTTTTTTTTGTTTTGCCCATTGTTCCACTTTAACTCCAGGTAGCATTTCCGCTGCTACCTCTAGTATCTCCTGTAGGGTTATTCAATAAGGCAAAGTGTAGTAATCCAGAACAGCCAATCAGAATTCATTCTTCAGAGATCAGATTGATAGGAATTACTGACTTTTGCACTTCAGTTTTTCTGTTTGCACTAATCAAATACGCTTGTGAATGTTCCCACTTTAGAGAAAGGGCATTGAAGTCATTGGTGTCTATCGGAGCCTGGAACCACCAGAGCATTGGTGCATATATCAATAGGGTCCAAACCTTCTTCTAGGAGAAAATAGATGCTACCAGCTTCAATATGGACGGTGCTTCTCTGAGCACTTAACACACCGTAGACATTTTCAGGGTTGGATTGCAGTTGTATGGAATGCACTGTAGCCAAGATATTTTTACATGGTCTCTACCAGTGGCGGGGAGTCTGGGTATTTTCTTACCAGAAGACAGTCAGCGTTAGTGAACTATAAAGGAACAGTAATGTTACTAATACTATTAAAATGACAGGGAATTATGGGAGAGAACAGAGGGCACACCTATGGTGGTAAAGCAGCTTTATCTTCCAACAAGATAGTCTTTGCTGTGACTTCAAGTATAACTAAAGGCAAAGCTTTTTTTTCCGTTTTGGACAGAGTGGAGATGGGTTAGGACACCTATTCAGTTTTTATTGCTACCTCTGGCACCCTTAAGGAAAATTCACCTTCTTTATTTATCCTGTTTGCCTATATCATCGAAAGTAAAAGTAAAAATTCCCAAATTTTGGATTGTCCCCAGAAGAATAAGAGTGGGGAATTCTTCAAGTGGGGACACTAGTTGTGGTGACCTAGTGGGGTGTCCCCAATGGATTTCATTAAAGTGCTTCCAAAGGCTGAAGGTTTTTTTTGCCTTCATGTATTCTATGTATGAAGGTAAAAAAATCTTCTCTATTAAGCAACCCCCTGCCCCCCCTTCCCCCTCTAATCCTTACCTAAAGCTCCTCTAATCCAGCAACATTCTCCACAGCCTCTGCCATATGGGACTCTTCCTCCTCACTGGTTGAGACAGCAGCAGGAGCCCATTGGATCACAGTGAGCCAATGAGGAGAGATCAGGGGGGGACAGGGCCGAGCTGCGACTCTGTGTCTTATGGATGCAAAGAGCAGCGGCTTGGGGACAAGCATTCAGCGGTGCCCCCAGGGCAAACAGCTTTCCCTGGGGGCACTGCTTGAGGGAGAGGAGCCAGGAGTGCTGATGGGGACCTGAGAAGAAAAGGATCTGGGTTGCTCTGTGCACAACCACTACACAGAGCAGGTAAGTATGGACATGTTTGTATGGGTTTTTTTTTAAGTGCTAAAAGCTTTAGTGCCACTTTATCTTCCACTCACTTCCTGAGGAAGTGAAAGGAAATCTCTCCAATGGGACACAGATGGCAAAAAAACTGAAAGGGGTTATAACCCTCCCTTACACTATCCAAAATGAAAAAAAAATTTGCATTTAGTTTTACTTTAAACAGGGATGGAGAAAGAGTTGTTTGGTTTTTTTTTAAATTTCCATTTTTTTTTAATAAAAAGTTTTGCCAATAGTTCCACTTTAAGCTGGCCATATACCATTAGAAGTTTGAAAAAATGTGTTTCAAATTGTTTGTTCAATTTTCTAATTGTGAATGTGGTCAAACCGACAATCATTTTCAAGCACAGTGACAAGGAAAGGAGTTGGATGGAAAGTTTTTCACAAAGGAATGAAATTCTAATTGTGAATGTGATTTCCATTCGGGCAGTATTGTGTTTATTGTAATGTGCCTGTGCATCCCAGAACCAAAGGTAGAATTCAGAACATTGGCATGGTAATCAAACTACTTTTTTTAAGATTTTCATACAAAATGTATCCATAATGGTACTATCAAATGTTTTTATACATTTTTGTATCAACATTCTACTGGTATTTGGTCAATTTAAACATTGTTAGCCAACTGTGTCAGTTGATTTTTGTTATGGACCACACATCACTGACCACTACAGGGACACTTCAGCCCTGGAGGAAGGACACTCATTGTCAGTCCAAATGACCATGGTCGAAGGGGCAGCCATCTTTGCCATGTTGCAGTCTGCCTAGTATGGCTGTACAAAGAACCCTTCCCATTAGTTCCTCTCCTTTTTTTTTGTCTCATGTCACCGTCTCTACGTTTTGTTGCAGAATTTCATCCCTTAATGCCAAAACATCACTGTATTTACTGTGGTAGAAGGGAGGTGCAGGGTGATGTCATGCCTAGCGGACATTGGTCTTGGGTATACTTACTCCTAACCTAACGTGCAGTGCGTTTTTATTTAGAATAACCAATGAGACTTGTCTTCCTTGTACAGAACGAAAACTAGCTATTTATCCAAATAGACCTTCTCTTCAGGTGTATGTTTGTTATTTGTCTCATCGTTAATCTCAGTATGTGTTGGAGCACATAAACAGAGCCTGGGAGCAGTTACAGAGGAGGGTTATATTCTTGGCCTACTGCAGATTTTATTTGAATGGGTTAAGTCTTTCCTTGAAACTGTTGAAGACTGCCTCTTGAAAGCTGTATTTATGATGTATTTGACAGAAGGTTGCCATAGCATCCCATTAATTACTGACTCATATGAGTTATCAATGTTCAGGCTGATTTACTAAAGGATGTCAGAATGTTCACAGAATGATGATGTTTAAAGTCATTTTTCTCATTAATCTACACTCAGTACCCCATAATGACAAAATGAAAACAGAATTTGAGAAATGTCTGTGAATTTTTTAAAAAGAAAAAACTGAAATATCACATGTACTTAAGTATTCAGACCCTTTACTGAGTACTTTGTTGAAGCAACTTTGGCAGCAATTAGAGCCTCGAGTCTTTTTGGGTATGACAACACAAGCTTTTGCACAACTGGATTGGAGGATTGTCTGCTATTCTTCTTTGCGAGTTCCTTTACCCACTTCCCATCCGGCCCATGTCTAAAAACGGCCGGACGGGAGTACTGCCGAAGCGGGTTGACATTTCTAAACGTCACCTGCATCCACTGCCTGTACAGGACCTCTGTGTGAGGTCCTGATTCATGTGATCACTGATTGGCCAATCAGTGATCACATGAGCAGTAGTAAACAAGATGTCACTTCCTGACATCATTGCTTACTACTAGTGAAATCTGAATGATCATAGAGGTCACAGTTCCTTTGACCTCATGGCTTTTGCTCTGATACCGTATGTATTTTCTGCTGTGAGAACTTTTATAGAGAGGTTTGTGCCTTTCCAAATCATGTCCAATCAGTTTAATTTACCACCAATCAAGGTGTAGAAACATCTCAGCAATGAACAAGAGAAACGGGAGGAACCTGAGCTAAACTTCAAGTGTTGTTGCAAAGGGTCTGAATACTTATGCTAATGTGATATTTCAGTTTTTCCCTTTTCATATATTTGCAAACATTTCTAAAATTCTGCTTTCCCTTTGTCATTATGGGGTACTGAATACTTTATGAATGCACTGCTCTCAGTTAAAAACAGAAGTTTGGTAAAACCACTTTGAATATTGCAGTGAGAGCAGAATAATGCAGAAAAAACAAATAAGCAAACATAGTTTGCTGATTACAATCAAGAGGTGATGTTTAGGGTGGAATGCTGGATTAGAACATTGTTTTTAGCTGAAGGGTTTAGGGACACGTTACGTTTAAGGCCAGCTTTACACTTCAAACCTACACAATACACATTAAAGAAGTAGTAAAGTCCATAAAAAAACCTGTATATGTTTGGGAGATAGTCACTGTAGCTACAAGTACGCCTTATTATAGGTTTTCCTGAAGGTACAAGTCATAAAGTGGACTTTACTACATCTGTAATGGCTGGCACTTTGTGCAGTGTGTTGTAGTGCCATTTATTTAGGGCCTCCTCACACTTGTCTGTTTTTATACAGTAAAAATGTGTTTTGTTGCATGGAACTGAATGTCCAGTAAAAATTCAATTTTTCCCATGTGGCTGGTTCACATTTATGCACTGGTGTTTAGGCTGCATTCACATGGGCAATTAGGATCAACTATTTTTGCCGATGGAAATAAACTTCAGTCCTATGCACTTGTACCATGTACAAATCAATGGCCGGTGCTGTCGCTATCGCATGTAGGCACTCGTGTGAGTGGTTACATACAAATAGAGCCTCTGCTTGGTACTTGAGGTAGGCAGTTTTCATCCAGGAATGGCAGTTCTGGCCGCAGCTAATTGGCCAGGTTGGATGCAGCCATAGGACAGAGTGCTGCTGCATCCAGAAGTGGCATTTAGCTGCATCTGAATGCTGCAATCCAGCTGCCTCTAGCCACCCATGTGAATGGAGCTCTTATATGAAAGACATAGGGGGACTCTCTCACAGATCCTCTGATGATTAGACACATCCATGTCTTCTCAGTTTATGCAGAGTGGACACAGACAGACCCCTCTCTGCTCCATGGGCAGGATTAAACAGACTCCACTGTCCGTGTACACCTGACTACCCTCTGATCTGCTCCACCTAAATGGAAGAGGACAGATCCCCTTCCATTTTTTTGTAGCGGACTGAATTGGACCCAGAGGTAGGTGAGTGTAAATGGAAATAACTCTGTTTACACCCGCCTGTCAATAGGAATGCATGGACCTTCTGATCAGATCTGCCTGAAAAAGTGACAGGCGGGTCTGACCGGAACGCCCATGTGAAAAGGGCTTAACAGTTATCTGCAGATTGGTTCTTATTGATGGCCATTACGTTGTATGTGAAGATAAACTCTGCATTTAAACACACTGGTTCTCATGTACTGCCCACAGCAATCAGGTTCTTCCCATCATTCTGTCTGCGAAAATGGAAGGGACAGTTTGATTAGTTGCCATAGGCAACATTGACCATTTTTTTAGACACTTATGTGCATATTATTTACATCTGTAAAATAGTAGAACTCCCAGAGTGAACATTATGTTCTGTAGTGAGTAAGGTTTGTTGAAAGAGTTCAGGCTTTCTGTACTTGTTGACAAACGCGTATTAAAACCAAATGTTGGGCCACATCACAATTCACGATATTACAACCCTTACAAGGAGCTAATGACTTCTAAGTGATGTTGTAGAGCAGGGGTGTCAAACTGGCAGCCCTCCAGCTGTTGCAAAACTACAAGTCCCATCATGCCTCTGCCTTTGGGAGTCATGCTTGTAACTGTCCATCTTGCAAAGCCTCATGGGACTTGTAGTTTGGCAACAGCTGGAGGGCCGCCAGTTTGACACCCGTGTTGAAGAGCCTGAACATGTGCTAGATATCGGGAGGTGTTAAAAGACTTGTATTGTGGTACTGTCTGAGTTTGTACAATAATCCTGGTAGAGGTATAGGCCATGCACTGGGTGACAGATGCTAATAACATAATTTCCTTGTTTATGCAGAAACCATATGTAATATTTAGAGGTTAAACCTCAGACGTATATTAGTACTGTTGTAGTGCAGAGTTCTGTGTTGCAATGTAAAGGGCTCAACACACATCAGAACTGATATTCCAGTTATGGATGGACACAGGTCCACCACTGGACAAGGTTTTCACTGCCGGAGTATCTGGTTCTGTTTCCCTCTTCCATGGAGTCCCAACATCCCACTTTGTGACGGCTGGGTCAGCATTGCTCTTGCTTCTTTTTCAATCATGTAAGTGAGACATCAATCAGGGAGAATGGGCAGAGCAGAGAACACCTTGCCAGGTAGGTGATCCATGGACTTCAATTCAAAAATACAATATTAATATTGTGCGGTCTCTCCCTTTAAAGGACCATTAAACCTTAATAGAAGTTATGTTTTTGTAAGAGAACTGGGAATAGGTTTATTTGTAGACATGAGTTACTGGAAGTTGCCCCATTTGGCACTACTTATCGTTTCCCTCTATCCGTCTCCATTCCAAAGGACAGAAACATTGAGTTGAGCCAAGCTCTCCTGTCTGTGAAAGTGCCACAGAACTGCAATGCCAATGGGCAGTCCGATCGTGTATGCAATCCAGCCTTCCTTGGAAGCCTGTAATGGGCCTACAATTTTGGGGGCTTAGTTACACTTGTGCATTGTGTGCTAAAACTGCTCTATGTGCGGTGTATTGTGGTGCTGTTCATTCTGAATGGCACCTCGAAGCACTGTACAGTAGAGCGTGATGCACCTCAGCACACTACTATGCACATATTGTGTGTTGCGGTGCACTGCATTATTAAAAAAAGGGTCATATGTGTTTTTTCTTCCGTCGCGAAGCTTTGGCAGCCTAATTCTAATGAATAGACTGCCCTAACACAATGCGTATTAATGCAATGGATTACTTAGGTGTGAATGGGCCATGAAAGTTAGTATAATAAATTCTACGCAGGACCTGCGGCTTATTGTTTTATGTGATCAGCCGTTTTAGGCTACCGAAGGCTCAGCAGAGGCGGTATGCAGTGTTATTCGAATTGCTGGACAGGTGTATATAGAAAGATGTCTCTCTTTAGGATCCAAGCTTTATCTCAGAGACTTTTAGTTTAACCCCTAAAACCTTTTCATACATCCAAAGGTCAACATTTGTTCTTTAAAATCTAACTTGTATTTCAGGTTAACTAGCCCTTTTTCCAAAACAATCCAATTTTTAATTACATTTACTACACCACAAGTTGACTGTAAACATTGAATTCCTTCCTTTTACATTTTTAAAACCAGCAATTGTACATTTCTATTTGAAAAAGGTGACATTCAGGAATCTAAAAGTTGCCATTAACGCTCAACCGCTGAGATGGAAAAATTGGATGAGATTCGGAGTGAGCATTGATAACCAATGAATGTATGCTAGAGGGTTAAACGGTATATGTATCAAGTAAGAATTTGCCAGAACAAAGCGATTGCCCTCGAAGTGACCTGGAGCTCGCGGTGACAGCCAGTGTGGCTACTGAAAAGGTAACGCTGCATTGGGCGGGTTCTGTGCCAGATATAATTGAAAAATATAAATATATATATATATATATTATAAAAAAAATGCTTTATAGCTTGTAAGATGTATAATATTGTAAAGTTTCATTCTGAACACACGTACATGGTGCTTGCTACAACTCGTAGCTCGCTGATGGTATTGTGCTCTGTCATACTTTCATTGTAATATACATGCAAATTTTTATATCACAATGGATTCTTGTGTTTTTATTTCTACTGATCAGAATGCTTGAGAAGACAGTGGTTTGTACCGGACAATGGTGTGCCTCTGTGTCACTGGGTATGTGAGTTTGGCATTGTGTGGAGTCTTGGTGTGCATGTGACCACATTTGGGAGCCTTGCTGTCACATTTGTAAAATTGAATAGTCAATGCTCAAAGCTTTTCCACTGCAGAAGGTCTGTCTGAAGGTTTACCATATCTATAACAGACATTCATTTACTGCATGAGACAAAGCCTTTGCCAAAATGGGTCTCTTTGGCTGGTTGTTGTCCAACAACACAAACACCCCAGACAGCTGCACTGCAGCAATACAATATCACAAATATTTTATTCTAGAATAAAATACTCAAAGAGGAACTGGGAACTTGACTTGTAAGTGTAGTCAGATGAAGGAAAACTTCAAACAAACTCAACAAGCTTAAAAATAGCTCTGACGAGGCATCTCCCACACAACAAGGCCTCCCTCGATGGGCACCCAACAGTAACTCAAACCATAGAAGTACGGAACGGAGTACCAAACCAAAACCGGAAAAAAGAGTCCAAGATCATTTTCATTGTTGATTTGTTGGTTAAAAAAAGTTATTTATATATATATATATATATATATATATAATTTTATATGACTTTTTTAAATCAATAATTAAAATTAAGTTTTTGTTGTTGTTTTCTTTATCTGATTTTGGTCTGGTATTCATTTTTGCATTTCTATAGTTAAAAATATTTTATTGACATTGTAAAACAAATAACATACAACATACACTATTGAAGAAACCCTTAAGACCCTTCTCCAGCCTTTTAACCCCAAAGGAACCTTTAAAATAAATTTCAGGTCTTGAGAAGGCCCTTCTAAAACAAATTGATCGGACGTTAGTGAAAAAATGCCCCCTTTACAGAGATGGTCAGATTGCTAAAAAGATCATTGGTGTCATGCTGCTGGTTCTTTCAAGTAGTGTTGGCCCTGGAACCATGCAAGCACCAGTGGATGAGAGGTCAATCAGCCACAGCTCAAACAACCCCTAGCAACCTCTGGAAGAAACGTAGGGTTCCATGGGACCCTATTTGAGAATGGCTGCCTAAGGATATGCTGTTTGTTCATTTTTCCAGTGACAATAAAGTATTTTTAGATTGTATTCCAGCAGTGTAGCTGTTTAAATGGTATTTTTCTTGTGTATGCTGTGTTAACAATTACCAGCCTCTAGCCAACATGCCATAGGTAGCACAGTCTCTTTCTTCTAATTTTAGATGCCTAGAATCTGGATCCCCCATTGCTCAGTGGTACATTAAGCTGTAGTAGCAACTGAATTTAGGGTGTCAACTGGCATTTGTTCCAATCAAATGGGTTTTGCATTCCCAGGTCAGAAGAAGGTCAACTGCTGGTTAAATACACCTGTCAATGATTTCTGGATGATCTCAGAAATGTCTCCACATTGCCATCGACACAAGCCAAGAGCTCGTCAACACAAGCCCTATAGTAGAGTCATTGTTGCAGTCACCAGCCTTGAGCGCCCTTAAAATGTTTACTGTTTTCAAACCGTTGAATTGTTGATTTTACCAATTGATTCACCAATGATTCTACGGATTTTACTTGGTTGTCCTAACATAGATCACTGCTGTACAAGTTAAGTTTTTCCCTAAACACATTTTATATTTCCCACGAATAGTGGGGGCTAAAATCCAGGTATTGGATCTGAGCTCAGCAGGAACATGGGGCTGTGCCTAGATTGCAATGTGCCCATTTGTGTGAAAGATGCCATGCCTGTGAGTTTTGGGTTGAAACAAATAGTTTTTGATGTGGCCAGAGATAATAATGGGAGTGAATGTGAAAATAATCTGTTATGTGCTTTTGGAAATATGTTAAGTTTCCAGCAGATACAGAAGATCATAGAGGACTTCACCAGCCTTCACGACGTCTATCAAGAAAAACTCCATATGTCCTTCTTGAGAAGAGCACAATCAGCGGGAGTAGAGGCGCTCATATTTTCTTAAAACCATGTGTATTGTATTATGGAGAAGTGCTTCTTTCCAGGTGCTTCAAATTGGGGATTTCTTTTCATGGTTAATATGACCACATACATGAATCTGGGTAGGAACGTGGTTGGATGAGTGTGAATTTGAATGTTAATTGTAAATGCTAATATTATATGTGAATGTATCCATGATTGGTGCCATATCATGAAGGTACCCATATAGTTACAGGCAGCATGTAAAATTAAAGAGTAAAATGCTATCCAGCAAACACTACAGTTATGCTACAGTTCATAAGTTTCCTCAATGTACTTTTATGTCAGCTCTGTGCAATCCACCGCAACTAGAATCCAGAGAGCCCCTGACATTTTCTTTGGGAGTGTACACCCGGAGCCTGTGTCATTCAATCTGACTAGGGGAAATCTTAGTTCTGACACTTATATTGTACTCTAGTTTATGGTCAAATACATTTTTATTTATTTATTTTTAGAAAATAGGTCACAAATGTGAGAATGTAATATCAAAATACACAATACGACAAATAAACAGTACAGGCTTTGGTCATATAGAGCAGTGGTCTCCAAACTGCGGCCCTGGGGCTGGATGAGGCCCTTTGCTTGTCTTTTTCTGGCCCTTGAGGCATTATTCCTGCTACTGACACCAACAATGGGGCATAATTCCTTCCACTGATAGCCACTATTTCTCCCCCTAATATCAAAGATCTGGCATTGTTGGGGGAGGGGGGGAATAGGAGGTCAAGAAGACAACCTCCAGTTAACCAAGGGATATCCAGACATGGTTAAGGCCAGACTGAAAGGGTTCTAGGGGTTGCTCCACAATTGAAAAGTAGAAAGTTGGAGGAAAAAGAAGTTAGAAAATTAAAGAGGCACCCAAAGACATACACACAAGATGATAAATGATGGAAGTTAACTGATGAGAGCCAGGAAAGCAGCAGAATCATCACTATATATGGGAGCAGCACAGTGGCTAAATGGTTAGCACTTCTGCCTGGCAGTACTAGGGTCGTAGGTTCGATTCCCAACGACGGCACCACTTGCCTGGAGTTTGCATGTTCTCCCTGTGCCTGCGTGGGTTTCCTCTGGGTACTCCAGTTTCCTCCCACACTCCAAAGACATGCTGGTAGGTTAATTGGATCCTGTCTAAATTGTCCCTAGTATGTATATGTATGAATGTGAGTTAGGGACCTTAGATTGTACGCCCCTTGAGGGTTAGGGACTGATGTGAATGTAAGATATATATATATATATATATATATATATATATGTAAATGGACGGTGCTATATAAGTACCCGAACTAAATAAATAAATATACTCACCAACATGTCCATGTAGTGCAAGTTGCCTGAGGATCCACAATGTCTTCTGCTTCTAGCATCACCAATATGTCCTTAAGAACATGGGTCCATTCCAAGAGCAAGGGGGAAGAGGGCAACATCCAGTGACACAAAATGGTTGCACTCTAGTTTATAAAATAATATTTGCTGGGTTTTGGAATATCTCTTCTGTATCACAAACATGAAGAAAACAGATTAAAATTCATGAAAACTGTAGTTTTTATACATTTGAAAAAAATATTGAAAAAAAAAAAAACATTAACGCTACCTTAAAGAATGCTTCTTTTCCAGCTTCTCCCCGCTGCCAGACACTTGGGTGAAGTAAGTTTTCAGGGGAAAAAAGGCAAAGAAAACTATATAATATAGCTAGATTTTGCAGAATTAGTAAAAAAAAAAACTGCAAAAAAGAATTGCATTGAAATGAGGGCGCTCAGCTCTTTGTAATTGTCCCCGACGAGCGGGACTCAGCCTTTCCCCGTCCAGTGATACTTCAGCCCTCCACTCTATTCAGACATCATTTGTTAAGTACCTCAAACCACAAAGCAGACATCATCAGCGTGTAACTGAAACCTCGGGATGAAAGAAATGTAATGAAATGTTGAGTGGGGCTGGTTTCAGAGAGGGTAAATAAGTGATGAATATTGCATTTTAATGAATATGGATGTGTTCTGTTCTTTGCTTGCGTTGCCCTTAGCTGTTTTTGCTCTCTCCTCAGCTGTACTCTAGTGAATAGTAAAATGTAGAAAATGCTGTTTTTTTGGCTGAGCTCTTCAGAATTTGGATTTGTGAGTATTTTGGGAAAGATGTGACCTCCTTTTTAGTATTATGTTCACATGAGCGACTGCTGCAGTATTATATGAAATGGAAACACGGGAGGACCTTAGTGGACCTTTGTGAGAACAGTCTACAGTCATTATCGTTATTTATTAAAGGACCTCCAAACCTAAAACACAAGCAGGCGTACAAAGGAAGGCATCCAACTACAGCTAAAATCCAGAGAAACAGCTAGACACCCAGTCACAACACATATATAGAAGTTGTTTTCTTGCCAAAAGGTTTCTGTTCATTCGTTTCTCATAGATATGCTGCCTTACCACACAGCCAGCCTGGCGATCTGGTTTTCCGTGCTGCAGGAACAGTGGATACAAAAGACACAATTTTTTGTAGATCTTTATTTATTGATCCGTTATTGAATGTATATTTGTAAATGCAAGCAGGGTAAGCACACTAAATTGACTTGGAATCAACTTCTTGCAGTCCCGTCACAGCAGAGCGTTTACTGTGGGAGGAAGAAGCAGCACAAAGAGCCAATCAGTTTTACTGCAATGTTCATGTACTAATAACAAGAAGCATGCTGATAGGAGGAGAGAACAAAGTGACAGATAAGCCAATCAGTTTTTTGCTTCTCCTTTCACTTTCCTGCTACGTGCTGGCAGCTGGACAAGACCTGTATGCGTTTTCCACTGTAGCAGATAAAATTTGATCTTCTGACCTGCTAGATATGACTATGTTATGTGGCACAGCTGTCTAAATCTCAAGACTATATATATATATAAGTATATTATTCATTTTATTTTCGCTTTTTGCTTAGAGTTCAATTTTAAGCACCGCTGGCCCGTCAACCCCTGCCAGCCACGGACAGTAAAGCAATAGCAGTTAACTGATGAGGTCACTTCTGTTGTTACTGTGTTTATTGTTACATAGTTACATAGTTAGTCTGGCTGAAAAAAGACAAAAGTCCATCCAGTTCAACCATAGAAAAAAAAAAAAAAGTTATAATCCTATACCCACAGTTGATCCAGAGGAAGGCAAAAAAAAACCCAGCAAAGCATGATCCAATTTGCTCCTGCAGGGAAAAAATTCCTTCCTGATCCCCTGAGAGGCAATCGGATATTCCCTGGATCAACTTTACCTATAGTATCCAGTTATATTCTGTGTATTGTTGGCAAACGTAAATGCTGGATACCTGATTCACCCCAAGTACTGCCCTGCCCTTCTGTTACACGGGGGATTACAAAAGACTGAAATAAATTTATACTAGTTTCCTTTAAAATACATTTAAACATAACTCCGGGGAAAAAATTCCCCATGCAGTGGGGCTGTGCTTGCACTGCATGTGTTAACTACTCGTTGTTTGCCCCCACCTCCACCCCACCCCCGCAGTCCAGCACTTTTCTTTGATGGACAGTTCCTGACATCATCACGCTCATAGACCATCTCTGGACATGAGGATGTCAGGTATAGTCCACCGCTGGACATAAGTAGGAATCAATATCTTATTTCACTGTTATACCTTACTGTATTTATTGCAATATGTTTCCATTTTGAATTCTAATTCATTTTTTAAATCAAATTAATTTTCGGGTTCAAATTTGGATAATTAGTTTCATTATAATTTATTTCAGACTTGTTGAAACTTGTTATTATTGTGATTCGGAAATTTGGATACATCCGAATTTCAATTTGTAACAAAATGAATCGCACATGTCTGCTAACCATAAACAGCACTGAAAATCAAAGGTAAGGCAATCGCCTCCTGCATAGAATTAACTATCCTTTTGATGTGTAAAATGCAGCTTGTCTTGTCAACTATGTGTACCAACCTCACATATATACTGTATGTATACATTAATTACAGTGTATATATATATATATGTATATATATATACAGAATATCCTACATAAATCTGCGTAGAGCACCTAGCTCAGCCTCTCAGCGAGCCGCTGGGAGACTGAGCCAGTCGCTCCCGCCCCGTCCACAGTCTGTCACTCCAATGGTGACTGACAGTCACTGCCTCTGCTCACTAAAGACTGAGAACTGAGCGATCAGCTCAACCCGATGCTGCATCCACCTAGGTGAGTATATTTGTTTGTTTTTTTATACTCCCGAGCTTCCCTTTTAATAACTATTAAAAAGGTCATCGTGAAACGAATCACAATGTCATTTAAATGATAGGTATCAGATGTTATCTGAGAGTGGCACTTTATTTTTTCATGATCAATAAAATGCCAGTTTACCCTAATGTGACCGAAATATGTACACTGACTGGCCTCTTTATTAGGTACAGCTGTTCAATTACTTCGTAACTTGCTAATCAGCCAATCACATGGCAGAAACCCAATGAACTTAGGCATCTAGACGTGGTGAAGACAAAGTGCTGAAGTTTAAACCGAGCATCAGAATGGGGAAGAAAGTGACTTGGCATGATTGTTGGTGCCAGACGGGCTGTTCTAAGTATTTTCAAAAACTGCTGATCTACTGGGATTTTCACTCACATTCACCTCACAGAGAATGGTCTGAAAAATAGAAATTATCCAGTGAGTGGCAGTTGTGTGGACGAAAGTGCCTTGTTGATGTCAGAGGTCAGAGAAGAATGTGCAGACTGGTTCAACATGACAGAAAGGCAACAGTAACTCATGTCAATATGGACCGAAAATATCTTGAGGAATGTTTCCAACACCTTGTTGAATTTATGCCACGAAGAATGAAAGTAGTTCTGAAGGCAAAAGGGGGTCCAACCCGGTACTAGCAAGGTGTACCTAATAAAGTGTATAATCAATTTCACCTGCTGCAAACCACCTAGTGTAAGTCACCACCAATAAAGATATATGTATAAAAAATGTGTTGTGCTGCTGATTAATTACTAACCAATAAAAACTAAAAAAAACAACTGATTTCCAATGCATCTTGTGTGTCTCAAAATATACATGTGCAAATACAACTGCATATAATATTTTACATCACCAAATAATGAACTCAGTTTCATGCACATATAAAAACAAGGTCCAAAAAACAAGGTCCAAATGATCTTATCCACTTTTTGTGTCAATCTATGCATGCATATATAGAATAGTGATTCCAGGTGCCCAGTGCTGCAAAGCAATACTCTTCCACGCTCTGTTTTGCACCACTCATTGAGGATCTGGATGTGCCTTCACCTTCATATATTGAGCTATAGTGCAATATAGGTCTCAGCGCTTTCCCCACTTCGGGGTATCAATGGTGGGCCATGATAGGTACTTCGGGGTACCAATGGTGGTTTTTGAAGGTACTCCACTTGCCCACTCTGCTTTATAATTGTGCTGCTGTGCCTTTTTTATGGTTATACGGTATGTGCTGCATTGTGGAGCAGTTGTTTTTTAGTTTTATTTGGTTTGTAATTAATCAACAGCGCAGCAAGTATTTTATACATGCAAAATACCAGTCTACCCTGTGTCATCCCAGTATCATTATACCTAGAGGCAGATACTGAGCCTATTTGCCTACATTGCTCCCTATGCACTGTTATTACATTTTTATGGAATTGGAACCACACACTGTTACTCTTTATACCCAAAATGTCAACTGCTACAATACTGCGAGTTAATGTCCACACAATATTAATAAGTAAAAAAAAAGGGCAAGTACTAACAAGCACATTACATCAATAACATACAATCACACAGTACACGTTTCAATCTTCTTTATTATATTTTGCCATTGCCAATAAAATAAAACATTCAACAGTAAAGAGAAACCAGGCAAAACCAGACCGCCCGTCGTATGGATTGCCAGATACCAAGGCCCCATAGTGAATATAACACCATAAGTTGCTCCCTTCCAAACAGATGTTTTAGTTCCCACTGGCAAGGACTCCACTACAGCTGTAAGAGAGAGAAGAATCAGACAGACTAGCAGAGCAATAATTGGAAGGGAGGGAAGCTACTCGGGTATCTTTCCAAAAGCTTTTTAATCCTTTTTAATTTATTCCTTTCCTCTGTATATTTTTCCTTTATATCCAAAGTACCCTCTTCTCTTTACCTCCAGAAAAGGCCAAGGGATTGCTACAAAACCGTCACCTAATATAACTTCTAGTTATGGTGATGTGTAAGAATGGTAAGTATGACAGAAGTCTAAACATGGAAGATGGAGCGGTAAAGTTGAAATGTAATCAACTACTAGAACAAATAAAAGCAAAGGGAAAGTACGTGTAAGAAAAGATCGATTCACTCCAGTATAAGGAAACAAATGTGCGCTTATGTGTGTGCGCATTCCTATGGCTTTGTTGTGTGCCCTGACTCTTCCTCTGTCTCATGATTTGGTACCACACTGCCTGGTCTTCAACCTAGTTCCTGTAACCTGCTTGACCAGTCCTTGCTCCACACTCCCCATTCCTCTGCTCCACACCTTTGGCAGCAACAGATCTAGTACTTCCAGCACTCATGCTACTCTGTGCCCTTACACGCTCTGTCACCACCTTCAGCAGTTTTGGGTAGGAGGTTCAAGAGGAGCACCTCATCTACTTGGTCTCTACCAGGTACATGATAGTACTGTACCAGCCAGCTACATCAAAGAGGTAGTTGTACGTTGGAAGGTGCAGAGATTAGCAGTAGTGTGCCACCAATGCATTTATGGAATATCTAGTGATGCTTTTGTAACACCCTCCTAGTTAAGTGCTAGGATTTGTATAGTTAGGATAAGTATAGCTGTGTTTCTCTGCTTAACAGAGGGTCTGTTAGGAAAATCTAATTGGGCTCTCTGCTTAACAGAGTGCTGTGATGAATTAGTTAGGTCTGTCCATGATGCTCTGGTGCTGTTTGAGTTTGTCTGAGTTCTGCCCACCATCAGGAAGCTATGAGAGCCTTCAAGAACCTGGGAGGGAACTAAGCAAATGAGCAGCATGAATATGGATACAGCCCTGGCCAATTTCAGGGGAGTGTGGCCCCATTGAATGCTGGGAGTGGTTTTTATGTTCTGTGAGAACATGGGTTCAGCATCTTTCCCGGGAGAGGATCGAACCAATGAGGCTGGAGGCAGGCTCGCGTCGTCTGCCACATGCTGCCATGTGGCCTCAGGTGGGCGACCTGAGGGTCTGAAGTTATAAAGAGTGACTCTGGTTCTACAGTAGGCTGACTGAGGGGAGCTGTCTGCCAAAGATCTGTCTGGTATCACTGGAGAGAGAGTTGCTTGGAAGATTGGAAGGAGGTTGCCGTTCTGTCCTTGGGATTGTGAGTACAGATACTGAGAGATCTTGGGGACTCTGTGTGCTTTGCTACCCCTCTGGTGCTAGATAGTCAGCGTGGGTCTGAGGAAAAGGGAACATGGGCTAGTGTTCTGAAGAGCTTGTCCAACAGTTGCTACAGCAAAGGACTTTGGTCAATGATACCATTTTTGGACTGCCACAGTCTGCTGTAACAGGCTTGTACTTGAGGAACTCTACTAATGCTAAATGGACTTTGCTCACTACTCAGCTACTTGTTTCTACACTTTAAAGAGGAGTCCACTATTTACTTTAAGCCAGGACTTCAACAGTGCACAACTAAGAGATCAACTAGATATCTTCAGTGTGAATAGTTCTAATTATGGAGTATCCTACTAAATTCCCCATTCCTATCTCCAGTTCTACAGTAGAACTCCAAAAACAAACATCCCCTAGACTGGTCATTGAAGATAACAAGCAAAAGCGTGTGTACTGGCTGTGGAAAATACTTTGTGCCTGGCTGCAGGGTGAAGCAAAATACCAGTCTACCCTGTGTCATCCCAGTATCATTATACCTAGTGGCAGATACTGAGCCTATTTGCCTACATCAGGGGTGGGCAAACTTTTTGACTTGAGGGCCGCAATGGGTTCATATATTGGACCCGGGGGCCAGACTAGCTGCTGGCCAGCCCAGCCACTACCATGCCATCCATAGTAAGTATAGTAATATTCCCCCATAGTAAGCATAGTAATTCATCCCCCATAGTAATTCATCCCCCCTATAGTAATTAATCCCCCATATAGTAATTCATCCCCCATAGTAATTCATCCCCCATATAGTAATTCATCCCCCATAGTAATTTATCCCCCATAGTAATTCACCCCCCATAGTAATTCATCCCCCTTATAGTAATTCATCCCCCATAGTAATTCATCCCCCATATAGTAATTCATCCCCCATAGTAATTCATCCCCCATAGTAATTCATCCCCCATATAGTAATTCATCCCCCCTATAGTAATTCATCCCCCATAGTAATTCATCCCCCATATAGTAATTCATCCCCCATAGTAATTCATCCCCCATAGTAATTCATCCCCCATAGTAATTAATCCCCCATATAGTAATTCATCCCCTATAGTAATTCATCCCCCCTATAGTAATTCATTCCCCATATTGTGTCAATTCACTTACCTTTGCTCCGTGCGTTCCTCTCGCCGTGTTCCCGCGCCGTTCCGGTCTTCAGGGCGGACTGTGAGAGGAGAGGAGTTCGTCACGCTGCCCCGCCTACATCCTGATCCGCCTAGATCAGCCAATGTTTGCCACGCTCCGCGGGCCGGATTAAAAGGTCCGCCGGGCCGTATACGGCCCGTGGGCCGTAGTTTGCCCATTGCTGGCCTACATTGTTCCCTATTCACTGTTATTGCATTTTTATGGAATTATTGGAACCGCACACTGTTACTCTTTATACCCAAAATGTCAAATGCTACAATACTGCGAGTTAAGGTCCACACCATATTAATAAGTAAAAAAAAAATACAGGGCAAGTACTAACAAGCACATTACATCAATAACATACAGTCACACAGTACACGTTTCACACTTCTTTATTATATTTTGCCATTGCCAATAAAATAAAACATTCAACAGTAAAGAGAAATCAGGCAAAACCCCCTCTGTATGGATTGCCAGATACCAAGGCCCCATAGTGAATATAACATCATAAGTTGCTCCCTTCCAGTTCCAGATGTTTTAGTTCCCACTGGCAAGGACTTTGTGCCTGGCTGCAGGGTGAAGCAAGGGGAAATCTGGGCAAAAATACAAGCGACTCCTCCGGGGGTAAACGCTACACTTTATTTATAATGGAGAGCTTGACTTCTCATCAACAAGCAGCCTGTAGGCAAAAGGGCAATGTTTGCATGTGACTTATGTATTCCACACCAACCTTTCAAGGCATACTTAACATATAAATTCATACTAAAAACTCAAACAGAGAAGCACAGCAACTCATGATGAATCAAGTCAAGGACCATGAGTACTTGTCAGGGCAAGGGCCGAGGAACGGACAGGCAGGCCTAACAATGTAACGCACTGGCTGACGACAACCACCACCCACAGACCGAAGTCCCTCAGGGCGCGGAGTCTAAGTCCCAGGCTGCCCTTCACCAGGGCCCCTGATGGTGGGGATGGACTTGACGCAGCCAGGAACCAGGTCGCGGCCCCCGAGACACTGCGGTAATGGCCGCCGCCAATGGCATGTAGCTGGTGGAAGAGACAAAAGAGTAGTCAGACAGGCCGGGTCAACAACAACAGGACAAAACAGTACAGGACAGCAGACGAGAATCACAGGTCACGAGCCAGGTTCAGCAACAGAGGGTCAGATCAAAGGAGAATACAAAGAATAGTCGAGTCACAAGCCGAATCAGATACCAGGAGAGTCACGAGAGTCAGAACAGAGTAATAGCAACACAAAGACACAAGACACGAGTGCAAGAGCATGTGCGGGCCACAGGCTTATATGTCATCAGCCACACCCCTCTGGGGGATGGACCTCAGAGACCTGAAGGCATAAAAGGATTCCCACCATGCACAGCAAAATCCAAGATGGACGCCAGCACATGGAGTAACATAACCTCAGGGAAAAGGTAGGACCTTGACAGTACTCAGGAATTTCAGCTTCTCATGCTAAACCTTACCATGGAGCTGACTAAGTAGAGACAAGATGTGCCACAGATGCATAGATCATGTTCATAAATGACTGCCTGTAGGGTGTTTGGACTCCATATTTATGCTGCTGTAACTCTTGGAGAATATTTTTATCACAGAAAACAAGATAAAGTCACAAAATCATGCAATATCATATAATAAACATTAAACAGCACGCAACTCATCACATGAATAAGTCAGCCAGATGTTGTGCTAAGCCTGAGCCATCCATTCACCAAACATTTCACCAGTCTAGGCAACAGGAAACTCAAATAACATCATGCTACATAGGTAGGTTGAAAGAAAAGAGGCACTCCAGGAATTGCAGGGATTTTAAAGATCTGCTGGCTTATGAGAGGTTCATTCCAGTAGGTGTTTGCCACCTGCAGGACTCCTCTGTTTTATTTACTGTTAATATTTTTACTAAGCGCCAAGAGTACAATTATTTCTATACTCCCAGCACTCTGACAGGAGAGATGTGCTTTGTGAATGGGGTTTTTTTGGGAGAGCTATTCGCCCCCTAGGAGCTGGTGCTTCACCTACAAGCCTTTATTTAGGTAGAACTCCACACCATGGTACTTTCTGAACAGTAACCTCTTTCAACAGAAATCCCAGGGACACTGTAATCTTGTTATCTCATGCACAATATTGCATTGCATTTAAAAAAGCTCTTCACCAGCTAACCTCATCTTCCCTTGATGCCACATCGTGTACACATGTCATAAGCTTCATTTTCATGACATACAGGCTAGACTTACAAGCCACGCTGTGTTGCAGCAGGCTCCAAATTGAGATCAAGCTGCACGGTGTGGGCACATAGAACTGTAGCCCATCCACCACCATCAGGGATGCCAAATTCCACCACAGTCACCCATTTCAATCACCAGCTGGCTACTGTAGTTTGTATACAGGTATCCCAAACCAGAAGGTTGCAAGCATTGTTAACGCCAGTATGCTTGACCACAAGGGTTAATTTGTCACACTGATTCTACTGGAGCTCAAGGCTCTTAACCCAGAGGGTTCAATGGCTCTATCTCCCATTTACATGGTCTTGTAATACACCAAGGTTACAACTTATTCTCTCACTAACGCATTTCTTCTCAGAGAAGAAATGCAGTAGCACAGACAATTATTTCTTAATAAAAGTCCTCTTTACTTGCAGACTTGAAAAGTTTACATGAGCACTTCACATCATTCTTCAGTACATAATTTCCATACATGTGCCATGGACAAGATACATTTGGCTCTGCAATTGGTAGATTGGCTGTGCTGCTGGAATAAGACGCTGTCCTTGGCAGTTTACAGCATACAGTAGGTGCCGAGGGAACTTGTGGACATATGAATTCCCTGAAGATGGGCCCATTGGAGGGAACACAGTGAAGTCGAAGGAGAGCTGCATCAAAGCACTTGGTGCTCACTGAACTACTCCCCTGATGTTGGTCCCCTGCACATATGTATACCCCAAAAAGACAGACAAATATGACACATCTGCATAGGACGTTATACACTACCCGACCTCTAAAGCATCAGCCAAAAATATTTAAAGTGATTGTAAAGTGTTTTTTTTAGAATAACAAACATATTTTACTCACCTGCTCTGTGCAAAGTGCAGCCCCGATCTCCTCTTCCCTGTTCCCCTGTCGACGCTCCTGGATCCTACGCGTCTCTGTGTGCCACCATAGGAAGCTGTTTCCTATGGTGGCCCAGGTGTGGGCTTCATCTCAAGCCATACTCTGTATATTCATTGACATACCCAGTGCAGCTCTGGTTCTCTCAGGCACAGCGCTGGATCGAGATCGGGATTAGGTAAGTATTCGGGAGGCTGGGGGGAGCCGGCAATAGAAGGTTTTTTATCTTAATGTAGCGAATGCATTAAGGTAAAAAACCTTCAGCTTTTACAACCACTTTAAAGTAACAACGTACCAGCAATAATTAACAGAAGCAAAAACATAATAAACAGAATCATACAGTAGGCACCTGCCTACAGGTTCACATATAAAAAGAACCCGTACATGATGGGGCAAGAGGAGTGGTTGCCAATGACTCTACAGCTGCTGTATTGGAGACTTGAAGGTCCAGTGTTAAAGCAACCAAAGTATAGCAGTAGCTGTACTCCCGGCGCTTAAGAAAACAGCACATATAGCATATAGCACATATAAGAGATAAATCCATGAGGTAGCATATACCATGTTGGACTTAACCCCAACTAAGCCAGATGATTTTTAAAAGTACTGCAAATTCCGGAGTTCTTCTTTAATGGCTCATAAATTGTTGAATACTTTGCTTTGTGGTAGTTTAGTATTTTATAATAAAGAAGCAGCAGGAAAACTAACTTCACCTGATCCAAGTGAAATGTCATAACATTAGATTCCCTCTCAGCACCTTTGAAAGATGTGTACCAAACTGGTCCCAACATCCAAGTCAGAGGCAGCAAACGCTGAAAAAAATGTCACTAGCCAGTATCACCCTAGCTTACCAAAGTAATTATTTAAGTAAACAAAACTAACTTTAAAACCTATTTCAGTTTAGATAATATTGCCCAAAATGGAAACAACACAGATGACAGAGACAGTCAGGGTAGACCAAAAACAAACTGCCAATTAAATATCAGTTTTGGTTAACAACGCACCTATACCTGCCTGATAACCAGCACAAGCCTCATCCATAATGTTCCATTATTTACACAGGACCTTCATAATTTGCAGCAGCGAAGGAAACCAAAAGGGCTTTCATTCTGCCCATCTACAATTTCTAATTTGTTTGCAAAAGCAGTTTCCTATTCTGCAACAGGAACTAAAACCTCTCTATAAAACCTGATTTGAGCATTCCTGCTTCCCGAGTCCACACCTGCACCCTAGGCACACAGTGGTGTCCTCCTGTCTGCCAACATCTAAAAGCCTAGTGAAGAATGTGGCTGTCTTTGATGCCTCGAGGGGTGGAGTGGGCACTGTGTCAAGAGAAACACTTGTGACTAAAACCACAAGGCATGGAAAAATGACAACGATCATTACTATACTTTCAGCTCAGTTCCCTGCTTCATGGGTTTGGGTAACAAGCGTACACAGGCCAAGATGCAAGTGGCTGGATTTGACTCTAAGAAGGGTGTATGCCTAGTTGGCACTGGTAATTACATCTTCACCAGAAGGAACCCAGCAGTAAATTGCAGTGAAATTCCCTTTTATAATATCACAAAGTCTGACCACTGTAGATTTTATATGTGGCCAAATGAAAACTCCAAATACACAAATTGTTCAGTGTATTCCTTTGGATGATCATCAACAGCTACCAGGGTCAGAAAAGAAAACATTTTCTGCTTAACTCAATATACTGTACTCATTTCTACAGATCTTGGCAACCCCAAGTCCAAGGCGTATGATGTCTGCAACTTTAGCATTCAAAACATTAGTACCATTAAAAAAACAGCTCATTAGATCAGAAATCCCAACAATCTGGAAACTTTTCCTGCCTGGGCAAGCATGTAGAGTGACCAGGTCAGCAGTGGGACAGGTAGGTAGCGTTTCTGTTGCTGTCAAAATTGTTGGAGTAGAAGATATATAGCATATAAACTTTAAAGAAGGAACTTGAAGAAAAGTGGAGCTCATAAAAAATACGTTTCATCTTCACTGAAAAAATGAAGCATGGAAAATATGACCATGATCGGTTCTTCTCCAAATGCAAGCAGCAGCCTAGAATTGGTATCCTAGGTGGAACTGAATGGAAGGTCAACATGAAGTTGCTGCAGGAGATACGCACAGCACAGGCTGTAATGAACACATTGGGCTTTGGTAGAGGAAGGCTGAGACACATTGATCTAGATCAGGGTTTCTCAACCAGGGTTCCATGGAAGCCTAGGGTTCCTCCAGAGGTTGCTAGGGGTTCCTTAAGCAATGACCAATTTCTGCCTCTCAGATAAGTTTCCACTGACACCATTGATCTTTTTATCTATCTGTAAGGGGATAATTCTTCTCAATGACTGCAAATGTAAGGAGCGTTGTTCCCACTAACCAACACACTAATGTATCATAAGTTGTAGATCTAGAAATTTTTAACAGGGGTTCCCTGAGACCAGAACAAGGGTTCTTCTGTGTTGAAAAGGTTGAGAAAAGCTGATCTAGATTAACTCTACACAGTACAAAATTTCCTCATTTTCTATTGATAAAAGCCTAGTTATACCTTTATGTTCGGAATGTTTATATGGAACTTGTTGCTGACTCCTGACGCTTTGGGCAGAGCCATTGCTGGTTCCTGCATCCACTGCCCAAAACTATCTGATGCACTGACTCTACTGTATGACTCTGTGACCAATATAGCTTTAATAAACAGGAATTTCCTCTTGTATTCCCATCATTCTATTTATGCCTTTCAAATGTGACTACAGACAAAAAATACAGTTCTCTGATATATAGGTACATCTAGATTTTATTTCTTTTAGATTTGCAAAATACATCTTCTCAAATACAATATAACACACAGTGACTAAGTGTCCCAATTTCTGCATTCCCACATTTTGCTAAGATAATGCACAGTTGTGCCTTGCAGTGTCAGTCACTTTCATTTGCATCCCAATGCATCTTGCAAATACACAAACATTGCCCTGCACCACAATACACATAAGGTGTGGTGGCATTTGTCCAGTATGAGGTGTGTTTTGGTGCTTTGGCAGCCCATTGAAAGCTGAATTTTGTCTAAATACAATGGATATAAAAAGTCTACACACCCCTGTTAAAATGTCAGGTTTCTGTGATGTAAAAAAATGAGACAAAGATAAATCATCCCAGAACTTTTTCTACATTTAATGTGACCTATAAACTGTACAACTCAGTTGAAAAACAAACTGAAATATTTTAGGTGGAGGGAAGTAAAAATAAAAAACTAAAATAATATGGCTGCATAAGTGTGCACACCCTTAAACTAATACTTTGTTGAAGCACCTTTTGATTTGACTCCAGCACTCAGTTTTTTTTGGGTATGAGTCTATCAGCATGACACATCTTGACTTGGCAATATTTGCCCACTCTTCCTTGCAAAAACACTCCAAATCTGTCAGATTGTGAGGGCATCTCCTGTGCACAGCTCTCTTCAGATCACCCCACAGATCCTCTTCTGGTGAAGCCATTCCTTTGTTGATTTGGATGTATGCTTTGGGTCGTTGTCATGCTGAAAGATGAAGTTCCTCTTCATGTTCAGCTTTCTAGCAGAAGCCTGAAGGTTTTGTGCCAATATTGACTGGTATTTGGAACTGTTCATAATTCTCTCTACCTTGACTATGGCCCCAGTTCCAGCGGAAGAAAAACAGCCCCAAAGCATGATGCTGCCACCACCATGCTTCACTGTGGGTATGGTGTTCTTTTGGTGATGTGCAGTGTTGTTTTTGTGCCAAACATATAGTTTGGAATTATGGCCAAAAAGCTCAACCTTGGTTTCATCAGACCATAACACATTTTCCCAAATGCTTTTGGGAGCCTTCAGATGTTTTTGCAAAATGTTGCTGGGCTTGGATGTTACTGGCAAGTACTGGCTGTACATGTACCGTACAGCCAGTACTTGCCAGATATTCCTGCAGTTCCTTTAATGTTGCTGCAGGCCTCTTGGAAGCCTCCCAGACCAGTTTTCTTATTGTCTTTCCATCACTTTTGGAGGGACGTCCAGTTCTTGGTAAGGTCACTGTTGCGCCATATTTTCTCCACTTGATGATGACTGTCTTCATTGTGTTCCATGGTATATCTAATGCCTTGGAAATTCTTTTGTACCCTTCTCCTGACTGATACCTTTTAGCAATGAGATCTCTCTGATGCTTTGGAAGCTGTCTGCGGACCATGGCTTTTGCTGTAGGATGTGACTAAGAAAATGTCAGGAAAGACCGACTAGAACAGCTGAACTTTATTTGTGGTTAATCAGATGCACCTTAAATGATGGCAGGTGTGTACTGACTCCTATCACATTCAAACATGAGTTTGAATGTGATTACCTAATTCTGAACACAGCTACATCCCCAGTTATAAGAGGGTGTGCACACTTATGCAACCGCATTATTTTAGTTTTTATGTTTACTTCCCCCCTAAAAGATTTCAGTTTGTTTTTCAATTGAGTTGTTTAGTTTATAGGCCACATTAAAGGTGGAAAAAGTTCTGACATTATTTCACTTTGTCCTATTTTTGTACATCACAGAAACCTGACATTTTAACAGGGGTGTGTAGACTTTTTATATCCAGTGTACATGAGTCATGTGTATTCTTACTGGAACCTTGGGGTGTTTTGTGTATTAACTCCAGATATGTGCACTAATCCAGTATGCTAATCTGTGCACCAATCCAGAGCTCTGTCTCCTTGTGCAGGGTGACTGGTCTTGTACTCGCCTCCTCCTGTAATGTGTTATTTGAATGCTTTGCACAATAGTAGATATCAATGAAGTTTTTTTCAGTCACATGTATTTATTAACTTTATGTGGATGTAATGTGTTCATATGATGAATTTTAATATAGTCACATGGTTTCATCTGATTTGTAGGATTATTTGATTGCGTGGAGTTTTATTTATATAGTTCTGTGGTGTGGGAACACTTGACAACAGCTGCTGCAATCAATTTTTGGTTTTTTTGGTTTTTCTTTGCGTTACATTTTTTCTAGTAGCATGGGTGTTTATTGATTTAGTTGAATTTAACCTCCCTAGCGGTATTCCCGAGTGTAGCTCGGGGTAAAGTTTCTGTACTAAAAGCGGTAACCCCGAGCTACACTCGGGCTTACCATGCGGCGCTGCATAGGGAGTCCCTGCAGAGCTTACCTTGTCCTTCGCTCCCGCGATGTGTCCCCTGCAGCGTCCCTGGCCATCTCCTCCGGCCGATGCCGGCATCCGGCTCCTGTGTTCCGGTCCCTGTGACGTCGGGACGTACGGGCACCGGCGGTGGCGGGAAATTTGAAAATTTAAAAAAAAATTTCATTTTTTTCAAAACGATTTTACATAGTAAAACATTGCTGTTTCAACCCATTTCACATACATTTTGTCCCGAGTGCTTTGTCCTGTCCCCGTCTGCATTTTGACTGTTCTTTCTGCCTGGAAACTTAGAAAAGTCCATGGTGTCCAAAAAGCGTCCCTTTAGGTCAAAAGCGGTTTTAGACCAGCTAGAGAACAGCGATAGTAAATCAGAACCACTTGCAGAATGGAGTGATAATGATTCGTGGGGGAAATTCCTCATCAGACACTGAAAACAATTTTGCGACTTTGCTCAGTGATGTGCGAACTTGGCGCTATATTTCAAATGTCAGTGTTTTTGGTTTGATTATATTATTGAATTAAAAGTATTATTATTATATTATTATTTTTTATGATTATTTATTAAATTATAATTTATGATTTTGTGTTTCAAATTTTATCATACCCGGGATGTTTACTAGACTCTTGTTCGGACAGATTTCAGTGAGTTATTCCTAAATATTACAGCCTACAATAAAAAAAACTACATATTTCCATGCAAAATAATGGTACCGCTTTCAGCACCAAAAATCTGAAATAATCATACCGCCAGGGAGGTTAAAAGCTTGTCTGAGAGTATAGAAAAAAGGTTGGCGGAGAGCTGATATTACACACTGCAGAGCTCAGTGAGGAGAGTCCTGAGAGCTGATTGGAGAGAAGGGACATACTCCTCTCCACACAGTACACAGGAACATAGCTAAGGCTGTCAATCTGCTGGAGGTCCCTCCCCGTCACCATTTTTCTATTGGTGTCAGAAGTGATTCATAGTGATAAAGGAATGAAGCAGCACACATAAATTACATTTAGTACTCTTAATTGAGACAAGTACACACTATAGAGGGATATGCTTTGTTCATATTTCATGTCTGAGGTTTATAATCACTTTATCTGAATGTTTACTTTTCTCTCTGTGTAGAAGAATTGATCTCTCTACCGGGGCGGACTGACAACTCATGGGGCCCCCGGGCAATAGGGCATCATGGGGCCCCTGTGTCCTTGCCCACACAAAAAAAAGCCTATGAAAAAGGTACCAGGGGCATCTCATGGGGCCCCCTACTTACCCCGGGCCCTCGGGCAGTGCCCGAGTGCGTGAATGGTCAGTCCGCCCCTGTGACATATCCCCTGCAGAGACTGAGACAGAGTTCTCCAATCAGCAGAGAGGCGAGATCTGCTATTAGGTCTAATTTAGTGGAGAGTGTGGATTGCAGAGGACCATTGCTTTCACACAGAGAACAAGGATCCTTCTCTACAGCATGCTGGCAGGGGATGAGCCTTTCTACGTAGATTGTGGCTGCTTTATAAAGATAATGAACTGTAAGGCATTGAACACCTTTTGTTTTAATGATTTAAATTGAAAGTTCAGATGGGTTTTAATGTTGGAAACTATGTGTAATATATCATTGCTGGTTATTATTTAGAAGATAAAACAACCTTTAAAGCTATGCGGGGAGGCACAAATGATGGGGGGACTGGCAGTGGAACCACATTGGGGGATACAGTCATCTGACACACCCAGAAGTGTTGAATTGCTGAAAATCCTTGTTGCAGGTGCAGCTCTCTGAGAGAGCAAATACTGAAGTAATGGGTTGTGGAACTGGTAAGATGATTATTTTGCAGATTTTTTTTATGCAGCAGCAGAGTCTCCAACAGGTTTGCTTCAACTCTGACCTCCCCAGCATATACTTGCCTTTCCATCGCTCTCCTGCTAGAAACCAAAGGAAACATCTGTTAGTTCCAGATATGGAGAAGCATGTGAGTGCTCTGCCAATCAAGGCGCTGTCCCATTGGAGACCAAAGTCTATTGCAAGATTCAAATTCTGATAACTTGTGGGTTACACAGGGCTATCAGGAGCAGAATGGACTAACAGGGAAGAGTGAACAGAAGGTACATATGTGCATGTGTGGAAGTTTGTATCAGGGCACTTTCCATCTTCAGCATGCTCTGGACCAATAGGGACTAGGGTACGCACACACCTGCCATTTTTTTTTTTTTTTTTTTTAATTCTGTTTATTTAATTTTCAAAAGGTGGTACAAAGACAGACCTACGCCGGAGCCAAACCTATTCAGACAGTGGACGTCTGCCGCACATTATGTAATTTAAAAAAAAAGCAAAACATTATGGAAGAACAAAATTACCGTAACCCATGCGTGTGTGGCTCATGTTATTACCCTAAGAAATCAGAAGAGATAAGATATTGACCCTTGGGCAGAGGACAAAAACCCTCAACCCCCCACATACACTGCTCAAAAAAATTAAAGGAACATTTTTAAATCAGAGTATAGCATCAAGTCAATGAAACTCCTGGGGTATTGATCTGGTCAGTTAAGTAGCAGAGGGGGTTGTTAATCAGATTCAGCTGCTTTAGTGTTAATGAAATTAACAACAGGTGCACTAGATGGGCAACAATGAGATGACCCCCAAAACAGGAATGGATTACAGTTACAATTTTACAGGCTACTGACATTTTTTTCCCTACTTATCTTTTCTGACTATTTTTCACTAGTTTTGCATTTGGCTCGGGTCAGTGTCACTACTGGTAACATGAGGCGATACCTGGACCCTACAGAGGTTGCACAGGCAGTCCAACTTCTCTAGGATGGCACATCAATACATGCCATTGTCAGAAGGTTTACTGTGTCTCCCAACACAGTCTCAAGAGCATGGAGGAGATTCCAGGAGACAGGCAGGCACTCTAGGAGAGTTGAACAGGGCCGTAGAAGGTACTTAATCCATCAGCAGGACCGGTATCTGCTCCTTTGTGCAAGGAGGAACACGATGAGCACTGCCAGAGCCCTACAAAATGACCTCCAGCAGGCCACTGGTGTGAATGTCTCTGATCAATTAGAAACAGACTTCATGAGGGTGGCCTAAGTGCCCGACGTCCTCTAGTGGGCCCTGTGCTCACTGCCCGGCACCATAGAGCTCGATTGACATTTGCCATTGAACACCAGAATTGGCAGGTCCACCACTGGCACCCTGTACTTTTCACAGATGACAGCAGGTTCACCCTGAGCATGTAAAAGACGCGAAAGGGTCTGGAGAAGCCGTGGAGAATGTTATGCTACCTGTAACATCGTTCAGCATGACCGTTTTGGTGGTAGGTCAAGTGATGGTCTGGGGAGGCATATCCATGGAGGGACGCACATAACTCTACAGGCTAGACCAGAGGTCTCCAAAATTTCTTAAAAAAAGGGCCAGTTTACTGTCCTTCAGACTGTGAGGACTGTGGCCAGCATGCATTAAAAATGCCTTGGCATCAATGGGAGTAAACAATGCCCCAATGTAAGCAGTGCCCTGCCATTGGTGTCCATGGAAGGAATAGTGTTGGTGTCAGTGACAGGAATTATGCTCCATTGTTGGTGTCAGTAGAAGGAACAGTGCCTTGCATCGGTAGGAGGAGTAGAGTCAACCCAAAGCCATTTGGACCACACTATGTTGAACCTTTTAGGGTAACCCATATGGATGTAGGTGTCTATATATAAAGGCAAAGCTGCATTGACCAGCTGTTTCCAAAATGTGAAACTCTGCCATCTTAGCTACTTACATTCTTCTGGCCTGAGGTCTACCTCCAATAATAAAAGGAATGTCCACACAAGCAGCTTTTTAACAATTTTACTGTAGTAGCAACATATCTCAGATCTTTTCATCACACTCTCCAGCTCCATAGCTTCATGTGCAATATACAGTTCACCACAAGATAGAAATACAGAGGGTGAAATTTACTAAAACTGGTGCACATAGAATCTAGTGTAGCTCCTCCTCCCACACCAGGTTATATAGGGGTGCAGTACTCCACCCACTAGCTCCGCCCAAAGGATGGACCTCGCTAAAAAGGGTACTAACCCCTACTTACATGCCAACTTGTTGCTATGTCCTGCAAAATATTATGTTCTAGAACATATCTGTTTGCTTGCTCTGGATACAATCTAGACATTTCAGAAAATGCACTGCAATCTATTTTCCACCCACTAAACAACCTCAATGGGTTTCAGAGCTCTCCTGCCAGGAATCGATTTTGCAACCAACAACTCTGACCACTCATTTAAACACAAAGATGAAGTGTAGTCTTTCTTAATAAGGGTTCTATGGGATCCTACGATTCCTCCAAAAGGTTGCTCAGATAAGTGACTGTCGACAGCAGTGATCTTTTTTAGTTATCTGTAGGGTGAAATTCTTCCCAAGTGCCACAAATGCAAGGGACATTCTTCCCAGTGTGTAGGCAGGTGTAGTTTAGCCTCCCTGCAAGGGTGATGCTGTGCAGCGGCCACAATGCAGTAAAGCAGATGATGAGGGGAAGCCAATGTTCCTCTAAGGCCTCCATAAGCGCCATCAGGGAAGCCGCTGTCCAAATGGATGCTGCTGCCACGGTGACCCTCACAGCCATCTTTGGTGTGGGCATTGCTAATAAATAATATAAGACACCAAAACAGCACAGATATATAAATAAATATACACTCCAGAGAAAAATTAAATAAATAATAATTAATAAAAAATAGATAAAACATTTAAATTAATCATTCCCACTCCAAATCAATAAAGTGAAAAATAAAAAAACATTCATAAAAGTCCTTTTTCCAGAAAACATTTGACCCGTGTTTCCATCAAAATAGTGCTCAAATATCACACGGCACTCACCAGATATTGGTGATAAAAACGCCTTTTAGGTTTTTTTGGGATCCTAGACCCAATCAATAAGCCTCCAAACACCAGATATTATTGGATCTCCTATCCCGGGGCTTGATTAGTGTGACGTCAGCACGCTCCCAGTGGTCAGTACAGCGCATGTGCTATGAGGCTGGGTTTGTTTTGATTACATCTGATTATGCCGATTGTGCTGGTGTCGGCTGGGACACCGTTTTTTGTAAGTGTGATGAGCTTTTAATAAAGTAATGATTTTAGAGGTTCTGCATCCTGAGCTTTTGTTCTTTATATTCCGAGTGGCTATCCTAATACCTAATGGAAGGTGTGGTGTTTGAATGAAGTGGATCTACAGAGTCACAGATTCTACTGCAGAGTATTGCTCCCAGGGTAGTGGAGATCGTTTTCCAAGCCAAGCTTTGTCTCAACAGTCTACAGTTCATTGCTCCCAGAGCAGAAAGAACTTATGCCGATTTATAATATTATCAGCATATTGCTCTGGTGAGTTTATTCATTTTATTTGGTGGTGGATACACTTGGTGGATTTCGTTTGAACACTTTTTTCATCAATAGCACCATTTTTGGGGACTTTATATGATTTATCTGTATATTTATTATCACAGATATTCACTATATATATATATTTTTTTTAGACACTTTTTTTTACTAGCGCAGTCTGTTTGTAATATTTATGCACCTTATTAATATAGGACGGATGTTGCAGCTGGCATATTTATTTAAGGTATTGTGAGTTAAATGTACAGTTGTGTTCAAAATAATAGCAGTCAGACATCACTAACCTGATCAATCACTGTTTTTGGTAGAAATGATATTTCTACATGGCAAATAATTTACTAGCAGGTGTAGTAGAGTAATAGAAATCCAACAGTCATGACATGCATGCTGCTGATTCTATGTCATTGAATCACTAATTGAAAGGGGCATGTTCAAAATAATAGCAGTGTGGAGTTCTATTAGTGAGGTCATTCATTCTTTGAAAAACAGGTGGCAATTATTGCCCTTATTTAAGGAAGGAAGGCAGCAAATGTTGTACATGCTGGTTACAGTGCATTTCTCCCTGAAATTCTGAGGAAAATGGGTCGTTCCAGACATTGTTCAGAAGAACAGCATACCTTGATTAAAAAGTTGATTGGAGAGGGGAAAACATATAAAGAAGTGCAGAAAATGAAAGGCTGCTCAGCTAAAATGATCGCAAATGCTTTAAAATGGCAACCAAAACCTGAAAGACGTGGAAGAAAGCAAAAAACTACCATTCAAATGGACAGAAGAATAGCCAAAATGGCAAGGACTCAGCCAACAATCAGCTCCAGGAAGATCAAAGAAGGTGTAAAGTTACCTGTGAGTACTGTTACAATTAGAAGACGCCTATGTGAAGCCAAGCTATCTGCAAGAAGCCCCCGCAAAGTCCCACTGTTGGAAAAAAGACATGTGCTGAAGAGGTTACAATTTGCCAAAGAGCACATTGACTGGACTAAAGAGAAATGGCGCAACATTTTGTGGACTGATGAAAGTAAGATTGTTCTTTTTGGGTCTAGTGGCCGGAGACAGTTTGTCAGACGACCCCCAAACACTGAATTCAAGCCACAGTACACTGTGAAGGCAATGAAGCATGGTTGCACAAGCATCATGAAATGGGGATGTTTCTCATACTACGGTGTTGGGCCTATTTATCGCATACCAGGGATCATGGATCAGTTTGAATACAGCAGAATACTTGAAGAGGTCATGCTGCCTTATGCTGAAGAGGAAATGCCCTTGAAATGGGTGTTCCAACAAGACAACGACCCCAAACACACCAGTAAACTTGCAACATCTTGGTTCCAGACCAACAAGACTGACGTTATGGAGTGGCCAGCCCAATCCCCGGATCTTAATCCAATAGAAAACTTGTGGGGTGACATCAAAAATGCAGTTTCTGAGGCAAAACCAAGAAATAGAGAAGAACTGTGGAATGTAGTCCAATCATCCTGGGCTGGAATACCTGATCACAGGTGCCAGAAGTTGGTTGACTCCATGCAACACAGATGTACAGCAGTTCTCAGAAACAGTGCTTATACAACTAAATATTCATTAAGTGATTCAAAGGAAAGCAAAATCTTCAAACATTTTTCAGTTTATATAGTGAATGTTTGAGTTTGTAAAGAAGAATACAAACACTGCTATTTTTTTGAACAGTCTAATATTCACTTTTCTTCAATTTATTTAGAGGAACAACACAAATTCGATATATTTTTCTTCATGTTTTGATTTGGAATATAATGTGTAGGGTTCCCAATGCATTTGTGTGTATGGAAATAAAAGCTATTAGAAGGATTTTGAGCTTTATTCACTTTTTTCAACACACTGCTATTATTTTGAACACAACTGTATATACTTTTGTGGCGCCATCTATATTTACCTACTTATTTTTATTTTTCACTTTATTGATTTGGAGTGGGACTTATTAATTTTCATTTTTTATTAATTATTAATTAATTTTTCTCTGGAGTGTATATTTATTTATATATCTGCTCTGTTTTGATGTCTTATATTATTTTTTGGTGTTTACAGCATTTATTTATTTAGTATATAATTTCACGGTTTTGGTGCTGGTGACTTTTTATATATAATATTGCTAATAAATAGCACTGTCCCCCTTTGGTTGGTATGCATTTGACGAGTGGTTAGGTCAGGGACAGAATCCTGCTGGCTAGGGACAGACCTTCCTGTTCGGGTACCTCTAGTGGTCCTCCTCAGTCACCTCCTCTGTCGGATGCTGTCTGGTATCAACCTGGTGTGCGGATCTCGCTGTGTGGTTCATTGTAAGTTCTACAGCCAGTGCGGATGTGTGAGCCATCACTGACTGCACTGCTTCATACATTACTGTTAATATATGTTACCACAACACCTGGTCTCCGTTCTCTTCCCCGTGGGGCACTGAACACTGCTTCCATTCCACAAGTGGCCATCACACTAATTTACTATGAGCTGTAGATATAGTAATTATTAGCAGGGGTTCCTGGGTACCAGAACATTATTTCAAGGAGTCCTCCATGACAAAAAGGAGAAAGGCTGTGGTATTTTAAATAGAAACTGTTTATCTTTTGATCCACTCATCCTGCTGTGTTATATTATTACATAGCATAGGGAGGGTGGCTACACCTTTTATACTACAGCTTTTTAGACTATGCTCTTCCCTGTTTTTTGTCTTGCTTTGGTCACCTGCTAATGGGGTGAATCTGAAGCAGACAAGGGGACAAGGATTATTATCTAAAAAAAGGCAGCTAATAACAAGAAGTGATGGGAAATCACAGTTAAAAAACATATTTTAGTGAAGTGTGAAAGATGACAACTGTACACCCAGTTTCTAGTACAGCCATGTGACGGGAGTGACGTTTGGGGGTACCCCTGTATCATCTTCCCAAATTTCCCTTATATTTAAGTCACCCTGTGCCTGTTAGGGGGACAGTGTGAAATGTTCTAATATTGGTGTGGGGGTTGTTCATTGTTCTCTGCCAGGTGGGCTGCATCCCATTGTTCTAGCAAGCTATTATGGGATGCATGTGTTCCCCTATTGTCTACTGCCAAGTGGTGTATCCCTTTGTTCTATTATGTGTCTTGGTTTGGTGGGGGGTGTTTCTGGCAGCCCTTCCCTCCTGATGGGATGGCCTGTGATGTGTTTCCTGTTCCTGGTTGTATTTCCCCGGCCTGTGTATATATCTTGTGTTAAAATAAAGCAGTTGACTTCCTGTCTTATTTCCTGCATGATCAGCGGTGGTGTCCGGGGATTTGTGTTCGGACAGGGAAGCTGGAGTCTAACAGAAATACCCAAGTGCGGTCTGGGTCCGGATCCGTTACAAGCCATCAGAGATAAAGTGTAGGGAAAAAAATCTTCCCACCATATGTCATGTGCTCACCTGTTGTTCCTAAGTGTCTGGGACCATCCTGTCAGGATGGAGAGTGGTGGGAGATCAGTGAACATCTGTTTATTGATCTCCCCTGGGTAGTGTGAACCCTGAAGTGCTCTGGACTTTCTAATCTGTATACTTGCATGCTCTCAAAAGGAGGTCAGTAATGACAGCCCCCAAATCCCATCACTACTGATATCCATGTCCTTGATTTGAAATATAATTTATTGACTAAGGAATATACACATAAAGCAAATGGTTGTTTCATACAGTATGTATTTGCTAGGAGTTAAGGAACTTCTGTAGCTTGCAAGAAAATAGCAACTCCTGGCCCTATGTGAATGTGTAATATTATTCTTGTCTAATTCCGACTAGTTCTTTACAGCATTTCCCTGCCTCTTATAACACAATGCAAGACAGCCCACATAAAAGAAAAAAAGTGTTAGTTTGGTCATACAATCTCCTTTAATGTTTCTAAAGGAGGGCGATGTGAGTGCCAAGTCATAAGTCAGATACGGGTCCAGATGGCAGGGAGACGGCAGGAGGCCGGGAACTCAGATGCTCATTGGGCAGAGTAATGAGATCTTGGAAAATCACATTTTAATCTCCGCAGAGTACACAGCGGCAGAAGAATGAATAGCCATTCTGCAACACTTACATAACAACCACCAGATTTTTTTTTTTCGTCTGAGTCAGAGCTAACAAGAAGCATGCAGCGCTATGGCCGCTCTCCTAGGATTGGCTGGATACAATATTTTTTGAGCTAATGAGGCAAATATATAACATATAAATTAATACTGGCAAGTCAATTGAATACAATAGAATCTTCCACAAAAATGATGGACTTATAATCTTCTAGTATATTAGGTAAGGATTTGTTAATTGAAGTATGACTGCACAGTGTAATGGTGCTCCAGCGGGTAGCCATATCCCTCTACTGGGGTTATACAGATAGCTGGGGGGGATTCCAAGCACTGTACTATTGAGGGGGAATGCTTATATCTCATGACATCATAAATGAAAGTGCCATAGAAAGAGTGACAAGATGAAGAGAATCTGTCATGACTCTTGTGTAACTTACATGTTTTATATATATATATATATATATATATATATATATATATATATATGTCATTAATATCCTGTACAATTATTATGCACAAAATTTCTATGCTTCCTCTTTTTTTTTTTTTAACATAATGAACAAGTAGAGAATCTGTCATGAAAGAAAGTGCCATTGCTGCCTGGATGTCATGCTGTGTTGGCTTTTACATTGTGAGTCACTGACCCACTAATGATATAAAAGAATTCCAATGATGGTTTCAAGTCATCAATAATGCTCATTCAACAACAGTTTGAATATAGGTGCTTGAACATGGGAGCCCTAAGACTCTGGGCCAAACGAGCTGAAATTTGCAACTTTCTTGTCAAAAGTCAAGGGCTGGCTGTCCACTGTCCTCTACAACACCCTTCAACCACACGGGAAGCCTCAATCTACAAAAAGAAGCTCATAGAGATGAAAGAAGGCATACTAGTTGTCAACGTTCTTCGAAACCTTCATTTTGGATATAAGGACTTACTTCTGCCTGGCATATTCCCCTTTCCTACTACCCCTCTCCTGACTTACCTAGATTGCCCTTCCCCTACATCCCTACTTCCTAACCAGGCCCACTGATGGGATCACCCCCATTCAACCCTTTCATTCCCAAGCTCCTTACCCCCATTCCTTACTCATCATAGTAGATCCACTAGTTTCCTCCACCTAATTGCTTAATAATCTAGGGTCAGGAGATGCCATGAATCACCCTGGATACTCGTCAATGGTCTTCCCCTATCTACACCTTGGTGTGTTATAGTTCAGTATTGGACAGACTTAACCAGACACCTCTGTTATTTATCCTCATTTTATTAATAGAATAGCTTTGCACCGCTCTGCTTCTACCGCGAGTGGAACTTGTACTACAATTGGTTATAGACTTTATACTTGATGTATATTGTATAATGTCCTGATGCTTTCTTAAAGTGTACTTCCCCTTTTGCAGTCAATTTTTGAACCCCTCACTATACGTTTGTTATATGTTCCTATTCGCACAGCATACCTAAAAATAACTTAAAAAAAAATTCTTTGGCGTAGGATTATACACAGGACTGCAAGCTATTCTGAACAGTTTCAGAGGGACAAAGTGGAGACATAGTCCGTTTACCCTCATTACCATACAATGCAGTATACATGACTCATTATTTCAGACAGTGCTGAAATCTAGTTTACAACTGATAATGAAATTTGCCAGCACAGACAAGATTAATTAGGACAACCATAACACCACAGCTCCCTCTTTAAAATTACAGGAGGAGAAGCTAGGTAGCAAGTTTAGGCAAGTATGAATCATTTAAAAGTATGCAGCATTTCCAAAATGATCACACTTCTAAAATATATTTCAACTAAACCAAGTACAGCATCTTCTGTGCCAACCTCCTGTTGGACTACAACAACGCTTTACTGGTAGAACCAGCATTATACCATTGTATTATACCAGCACACAGGAACTGTTATAGAAATGTGGAGTAAACATACACAATAGACATGGCAACTGGACAGTTCAGTTATTTCTACCTCACTTTGCATAATGAGCCCAAACATGTATAACTGCATGCAGCAACACGTCTAAAACACACGCTACTGCATGTTCAGCATATACACCACTCACCATAACATTATGACCACTGAAAGGTAAAGTGAATAACATCGAATATCTCGTTACAATGGCACCCAAGAGTGGGTGGGATATATTAGGCAGCAAGTGAACATGTTGTCCCTGAAGTTTATGTGCAATAGGCAAGCATAAGGATCTGAATGACTTTGTCAAGGGCCAAATTGCAATGGCTGGGCAACTGGGCCAGAGCAATGGCAAAACTGCAGCTCTTCTGGGATGTTCCTGATCTGCAGTGGTCAGAACTACCAAAAGTGGTCAGAGGAAGATAAACTGGTGAACAGGTGACAGGGTCATGGGCAGCCAAAGCTCACGAATGCATGTGGGGAGCGAAGGCTAATCTGTGTAATCTGATCCAATAGAAGAGCTACTGTAGCTCAGATTGGTGAAAAAGTTCATGCTGCTTCCAATAGAAAGTGCATATCAGTTTGTAGTGTATGGGTACCAGTCAGGGGGCCCATGCTGACTTGTGTCCACGGCCAAAAACGCCTACAATGGGCACATGAGCATCACAATTGGACCACAAAGCAATGGAAGAAGGTGGCCTGGTCTCATGAATCATGTTTTCTTTTACATTGTGTGGATGGCCAGGTGCATGTGCGTTGGTGTAACACCCAGTCTGAAGAAGAAAACTAGGTGCTGTCAAAAGTTCTCAAAATATATTAATTGAGCCAATTGAAAGATATTACCTGCATTTTTGTTTTTGATTGGTGTAAGGATTAGAGTGCCCTCATGCACAGTTTACATGTTTGCATTGTAAACTGGTTGAATTTAATGGCTGAACTGGATGGACGTTTGTCTTTTTTCAGCCAGACTAACTTTTTAATGAGTGCATTTTAAAAATTCCTGCTTGTGGCATTTTTCCCAGCTAGTGCATGTTCCATAGACATTAATAAAATGTAAAATACAGACATTGAAGCTGCACTGCTACAAATGAAAATGGTAGGAGGGCAACTTGGCTCTTAAGGTGAATGTAAAGTCTGAAAATTGTATTTAAAAAAAAACAGGTTTATATATACCTCCTCTGTGCAAAACATCTAAGGCCAGCTCTACATTATAGTATAGCAGGGTGGGGGATGGGAAGACATTCACCTCTTACAGTTTTTTGGCAGGAAAAACAGTCCCTATATACAAATTTTGACTGCGACACAACACACGAGAGCCACCGAGAGTCCGGCATGTGCCGATCAGCCCGCTATACTGGATCATGCTGTTTTAATGATGCGGTTTTGCTGGTATAGAATGTAAGTGCATATTGAATCTTTTAATAAAAGCACAGTTTTTAGGTACTTCACTATGCTCTGCACCCTTTTATCTCTGATGGTAATGCTGGTGCTGCAAATTGAGACTGAGCTATTACCTTTGGAAGTCACTAAGAGGCTATTGAATCCAAGAGCTTCTGACCATTTATAATTTAATGGTCCGCATCATATGTTAAGAGGCCCTTTTCATTGTGGTGCGTGGTGGTGGAAGCATTGATTTACATTTTGGAATTTTACATCGAGTCAATATATGGACAATATGTATGAGAGGGGCACTGTTAAGAATTATATTCTGCTTATATTTTCTGATTTATATTTTGTTTGTTTTATATCAGTTTCTGGTTTATATTTTGTTTCTGATTTATATTTTGTTTGTTTTATATCAGTTTCTGATTTATATTTTGTTTGTTTTATATCAGTTTCTGATTTATATTTTGTTTCTGATTTATATTTTGTTTGTCACACTTTGCACTTTAATATGTATGAATTGTACTTTCACTGAATGTATGATTTGATGTTTCTAACGTAACACTGTATATGTTAAATGAGTTTTATAGCACTTTTAGTGGAAATTAGTGCTACTTTGATGGTTTTAAATGTTTTCACATTTGGTATCACAAACTGAACAGTAGCAACTTTATTCTTTAATTTTGTTTTTTGTCCCCAACACAAATTATTTATTCTCAAAAAAATGTTTGTGGAATCCATGGTACAAAGAAATTAGGCTGTTTTGAGAGCAGAGGCCCTAACCAGTTTTAGTATGAAGTTCCTAGTAAATTGCTTGGTGAGTGTATATTCCTACTAAAGCTTCAGCTTTGTGGTGTGAGTTACCCTTTAATCTCTGCGCAGTATTCACAGCAGCTATGCTGCATTTTCAGAGTACATTTTAGCATTTTACGCTGTCATGAGCACTTAGCCTTTCACCTTTTAGGTTAAGATTTATAACCAATATACTATTTACAAGATCTTATAAAATCCAATTGAGTGTTTCAAAGCAATTTCCAATCAATAAGCTACCTTATAAAATCATACTTTACACACAACATGAGGTGTTCACACTAAGATAATTAGAAAACCATGTCAGAACTATTTTAGTCTGCACGAGACAAAGGACTAATGGAAAATCCCTGAGATGTAGTTAAAAGGTGTTTCAGACATTAACATCCCATCAATCAACTGACAGGCAACAAAGAATAAAGTTCTATGTCCTATTATTTAAGTAGGCTTTGAATTTGTACATCATAAGTGTATTATACTCATTGTTCAAAGGGGTATTAGAAAGTGTTTTTAGTAAGTACTCATAATGCACAATTACTGTAAGATTTTCTGAAAGCAGATTTTGATGAGACCTTCATATTTTAATTTGCTTGCAGTTGCATATGCTATTATTATTATTATACAGGATTTATATAGCACCAACAGTTGGCACAGCCCTTTACTAAGTAAAGGGAGACAGTACAATTACAATACAGTTCAATACAAGATGATTAGCAGGAACCTGCTTGCAAGAGCTTACAAATTAAAAGACAGGGGCAAGTGATACAAAAGGCAATAACTGAAGGATAAGCTGATGAAGAAAGTAGAAGTAAAGTTTTTAGGTTGAGGCTGGATAGGCTTTCCTGAAGAGAGAGGTTTTCAGCAATCAAAATAGAAGTACAAATAGAATAAGGATTGCATAAACAGTTTTTTTTTCATGGATCACTCAAAAGGTGGACCAAGTAGGAGATAGCCATATAGATTGGGGTAAGGAATTCCAGAGGATGGGAGAGGCTCTGTACAAGTCACTCAGGCAGGTGACATGGAGGCTAGTGAGCAGAAGGTCCTGGGAGGAGCGATCAGTTTGGGTTTGAGATGAGGTTGGTTGTGTAGCTGGGAGTAGTGTTGTGAACTACTTTGTAATTTGTTGTTAGTCTTTTGAACTTTATACGTTAGGCTAGTGCAGGGGTCTGCAACTTTTAAGACATAAAGAGCCACTTGGACCCGTTTCCGAAGGGAAAAAAAAGACTGGGAGCCGCAAAACCATTGCAACATTTAAAACAAATCCGACACTGCATATATTGTTTCTTACCTTAATGCTATATACAGGATCGTGCAGTTAGCTTCATCCCCCATATAGTAATTCATCCCCCATATAGTAATTCATCCCCCATAGTAATTCATCCCCCCTATAGTAATTCATCCCCCCTATAGTAATTCATCCTCCATAGTAATTCATCCCCCATAGTAATTCATCCCCCATATAGTAATTCATCCCCCATAGTAATTAATCCTCCATATAATAATTCATCCCCCATAGTAATTCATCCCCCCTATAGTAATTAATTCCCCATATTGTCTCAATTCACTTACCTTTGCTCCGCGCGTTCCTCTCGCTGTGTTCCCGCGCTGTGTTCCGGTCTTCAGGGCAGACTGTGAGAGGAGTTCGTCACGCTGCCCCGCCTACATCCTGGCTGCCCCGCCTACATCCTGACAGCTAATGTTCCACGCTCCGCGGGCCGGATTAAAAGAGTCCTGACTTTTGAGGCGGCCGCCCGAGAGGAGGGAGGGGAGCGGGCGCCCGGCACACAGAAGAGCCGCATGTGGCTTGCGATCCGCGGCTTGCCGACCACTGAAACCCTATTGCCTGTCACCTGGTGGGCAGTGTGCTCCGGAGCCGCAGCAAAGATGAAAAAGAGCAGCATGCGGCTCTGGAGCCGCGGGTTGCCGACACCCGGGCTAGTGGAAGCCAAGGGAGGTATAGACAGAAGGGGCTGGGTACCACTGAATGATTGGTAAAGGTGGATGAATCTAGCAGCAGCATTCATGATAGACTGAAAGGGGTATAACCTGTAGAGAAGTTGGCCAAGGAAGAGGAAGTTGCAGTAGTTGATGCAAGAGATAACCAGGTAGTGAATAAGCAGTTCTGCAGTCTCAATTACTTAGAAGCGTTGATTTTTGGAACTGTTACCATGAAAGGGGTCAAGTGGCAACTTGGGACAGTGATTGGATGTAGGGCTGGAAGGAGAAGTCAGAGTCCAGGATTTACACCTGGGCATGAGTAGCGGAAATGATAATTGTGCTATTGGTCTCGTTAAAAAAAACTTTAGGGAAGGGACATAGGGTGGAGAAAATATTATAAGCTTAACATTTTAAAGACTGAGTTGGAGGAAGTGATGTGGCATCCATACTGATATGTCAGTAAATGAGTGCGAGGTGGAGAGATAGATTTGGGTGTCGGTGGCTAGGTTTTAGAGGAGAAAGACAAGAAAAAAAATATTCTGAACCAATGGACTGCAGACACAGTACAGGGGATGACCAGAGACTGCAGACACAGTACAGGGGATGACCAGAAACTGCGGACACAGTACAGGAGATGACCAGAGATTGCGGACACAGTACAGGAGATGACCAGAGATTGCGGACACAGTACAGGGGATGACCAGAAACTGCGGACACAGTACAGGGGATGACCAGAGACTGCGGACACAGTACAGGGGATGACCAGAGACTGCGGACACAGTACAGGAGATGACCAGAGACTGTGGACATAGTACAGATGACCAGAGACTGCAGACAGTGCAGGGGATAACCAGAGACTGGAGACAGTAAAGGAGATTACCAGGGACTGCGGACCTTTGGGGAGGGAGGGGGAACGGGTACCTGAATTGGACAGGTACCCTCTCCCACTTCTGCGGAGTTGTCCTTCCTTCTTCCCACGGCAGCTTCTGTGACAGCCGGGTGCCCATTGCGCATGTGCGAGAAGCGCTGCGCTTTGTGAATGGCCCCGAGCCTTCTGGGACCTAGCATGTGTCCCAGAAGACGCTGGAACATTCACAAAGTGCAGCGCTTCTCGCGCATGCGCAGGGGGCACCCGGCTGTCACAGAAGCAGCAGCGGGAAGACTGCAGAGCTGGAGCGAGGATCAGGTAAGGTCCTGCAGGAGAGAAGAGCTGAGCGGCCAGCCCGATATCCTGACATGGTGGCGGCAGAAATACCGGACCAAGCGCTTTACATTCGCTCCATAAGATGCACTGACATTTTCTCCCCCCTTTTTTTGGGGGGAAAAAAGTGCGTCTTATGGAACGAAAAATATGGTAACTCTTAACCAGCCAATTATTCAAGATTAATAGCCAACATGCTATCATTTACTTGGAATTCTACTGTACATTATAAACATTGTTTTTACTATTTCACTATGTGAATAATTCTAAGACATCATTAATTTCACACCAGCTTCCACAAACGTTTAGGGTTCATGTACACGGGGCGTTTGGAAAACTCTTCTGAATGATGGAAACTGACTGCTGGAAAACGTAGGTTAAAAAACGTCAGTTTAGCCACGTTTTCATGTCGCGTTTATGAGCGTTTGCGTTTAGAAGCGTTTTTAAAAGACAACCTCAGGAGACCTTCCCAAATGCCCAGAATGCACTGAAAAACAGTAGAAGAGACAGAAGTATGTGTTGAGATTACCTGTCTTTTCTGGTTCTATTCATTATGAGCATAATTATAATTAATTTTAAAATAGATGCCGCGCTCCTGTAGTAGATGAACAGATTAATTATTTATCTTTATTACGGGTTGTGGTGGTGGTTAATTGTATCAAACCAAATTTACCATCCACTTGGTGAATAGTATTAGTAATTATATTATAATAATGTATGAGATAATGAATGTGAATCTATCAAATAGATATTTTTGCATAAAATGATATGGACCAAAAAGATATATAAAAAAATAATAAAATTGAAGAATATGTGTACAAATCAAATATTAAAACTTGTATATATAAAAGTCCAAAGTTTGCTGGGTATGTTTACATCGCTGTTTAAATCTCTGCTGCAACTATGATATTCTTATGCGCTCACCTTCCTATAAGCCCATTCTAGGCAAGCCAGGCTTTTTAGATCCAATAAGGTGATGGTTTAATGTTCTATGATTAGATCCTTCAGGAAGAGATGAATGGCGAGACTCCCCTCTGTTCTCCTGTGATGATCTCTGCGGTGTAGCGGATTACCCTGCAGGTTTATGGTGTACATCTAAACAACGCCTTATAAATACAAACAGCTCGCTGAGTATGACAAGTAAACAACGCCTTATATATGCAAACAGCCCGCTGAGTGGATCAAGCCTCCTGGTGGTGTGTTCCTCATTCAGACTATACTCGCCATTCAGAAGTGGGTGTGTGGTGATGTCAGAGCCCCTCCCCTACGCGTGTCGCCACAGTGTCACCTGGCTTCCTCAGGGGGATGTGTTAGGACAGACACCTTACCCTCACTTCTTTTATAGTAGTTTGACACCATCTTTTTGGGGCCATACCTATTGTTCTGATTCAGTGGGGATAGCTGTACTCATATGATGAAAGGCTGCAACAATGTTGCCAATACAATTGCTAATTGTTGTTTGTGATGTTGCCAAATGTATCCACTATCTGATGTACCCAGGGGCTATGTATACTATGAATGTGGTTAATCACAGGGAGGCTGGCTTCACTTGTTTAGGTGTTTTAACCCCTTAATATATATTATAGCAATCTGCATAGTATATGGAATGAAAAACAGTGTACATATTATATGATCATGATCATTATCATGAGGATAATACAGCACGTTCTACCATTTTTTCCCTTCACACGAAATCTGCAACTGACTGTGCTGGTGTACCGGGTCCATTTGAGTACCTGGAAAACACACTGCATGCATTTCTGATGAGGAAAAAAGGCTCTGGACAGCATCTGGTTAACCGCGTTTGAAACACCAGTAAAATCTACTCCGAAATGCAAGTTTGGTGCACTAAAAAAAAAAAAACTGTAAACAACGATGTGTACATGGAGACATAGAAAAAACATTAGGGAGCATTCAGGGGCTGCTGAAAAACACAGAAAAGCTCCTGAACGTCCGTTTATCAGCTGCAGTGTACATGAACCCTTAATTGTTTCAGAGATTTTCAAAGCCCACATTCAGCCTCTGCACACAAACTTGTTCAAGAACGTCCCATGGAATGATCAACTCTCAGACCATGAAATAATGAATATAACACAAAACCTAACAAGGTGACAGGGAGGATCTGACACCCCGATGTCGAGGGAACATTATACATAATATGGCAGGTGGGGGGGATGAGAGTAGGTGGAGGTTTCTTACATCCACATACAACATAACACAGACATTATGTTTTTGTACATAGGACATGGAAACAAAGCTAAGCAACTCAACTATGCGCAAAAATATAGGAACTGGGGTGCACAAAAATGTCAGCAAAAGGGCTGGAGAGCGATACAATAATGAGCATCTGCAGGCAACAGTGAAGCATGATTGAGGTTCCTTGCATGTTTGCGGTGGCATTTCTGCAAATGGAGTTGGAGATTTAGTCAGGATCAATGGTGTCCTCAGTGCTGACAAATACAGCCAAATACTTATTCATCATGCCATATCATCAGGGAGGCGAGTGATTGGCCCCAAATGTATTCTGTAGCAGGACAATGACCCCAAACATGCAGCCAATGTCAGTAAGAACGATCTTCAGTGTTCAGAACAAAGAATCCTGGAAGTGATTTTTTTTGGTCCCCACAGAGCCGTGATCTCAACATCATGGAGTCTGTGTGGGATTACATGGAGACAGAAGGATTTGAGGCAGCCTACATCTGCAGATCTGTGGTTAATTCTCCAAAATGTTTGGAACAACCTACCTGCCAAGTTCCATCAAAAACTGTGTGTAAGTATACCTGAATTGATGCTGTTTTGAAGGCGAAGGGTAGGTTGGGTGTCACACACCAAATGTTGATTAGCTTTCTCTTGTTTATTTTTTAAATGAACAAAGTGAAAAGGAAATGAACTACTTACACTTCCATCTCTGAAAGCATTCTTCATTTACATCATTTTTCACACCTGCCTAAAACTTACACAGTAATATATATTTTTGATCTTTGAAGACGCAAATTGAACCCAGGCAAATTCGCTTATCCCTAGTGATCATTTGAAATTTAAATGTAATACTCTGTAGTATAAATGGAATTTACTGTGCTCACCATGTAAATAAATGTACCCATATACCTTAATCACTTGCCCTCAAGGTTTTACCCCCTTCATGACCAGGCTATTTTTTGCTAATCAGTACTGTGCTACTTTAACTGAAAATTGCAGGGTCATGAAACACTACCTAAATGAAATTTATATTTTTTTTCTCACACAAATAGAGCTTCATTTTGATGTATTTGATCACCACTGGGTTTTATTTTTTTGCAATATAAAACGAAGACTGAATTTAAAAAATCAAAACAAAATATATATTTTTTTTATTTCTGTGATGTAAAAAAAAAATTAAATTAGGCAAAAGATGAATCATTTCAGAACTTTCCACCTTTAATTTGGCCTATAAACTGTACAACTCAGTTGAAAAACAAAACTGAAATCTTAGGTGGAGGGAAAAAACCCCCCCAAAAAACACAACACTAAAATATGGTTGCATAAGTGTGCACACCCTTAAACTAATGCTTTGTTGAAGCACCTTTTGATTTGACTCCAGCACTCAGTCTTTTTGGGTATGAGTCTATCAGCATGGCACATCTTGACTTGGCAATATTTGCCCACTCTTCCTTGCAAAAACACTCTAAATCTGTCAGATTGTGAGGGCATCTCCTGTTCACAGCCCTCTTCAGATCACCCCACAGATTTTCCATCGGATTCAGGTCTGGGCTCTGGCTGGGCCATTACAAAACTTTCATCTTCTGGTGAAGCCATTCCTTTGTTGATTTGGATGTATGCTTTATGGCATTGTCATGCTGATAAAGTTCCTTTTCATGTTTCTAGCAGAAGCCTGAAGGTTTTGTGCCAATATTGACTAGTATTTGGAGCTGTTCATTATTCCCTCTACCTTGACTAAGGCCCCAGTTCCAACTGAAGAAAAACAGCCCCAAAGCATGATGCTGCCACCACCATGCTTCACTGTGGGTATGGTGTTCTTTTGGTGACGGGCAGTGTTTTTGCACCAAACCTATCTTTTGAAATTATGTCCAAATAGTTCAACCTTGGTTTCATCAGACCAGAACATATTTTCCTACATGTATTTTGGGAGACTTCAGATGTGTTTTTGCAAAATTTAGCCGGGCTTGGATGTTTTTCTTTGTAAAAAGACTTATTTCTTGCCACTCTACCCCAAAGCCCAGACATACGAAGAATACGGGAGATTGTTGTCACATGTACCACACAGCCAGTACTTGCCAGATATTCCTGCAGCTTCTTTAATGTTGCTGTAGGCCTCTTGGCAGCCTCCCAAAAGACCAGTTTTCTTGTCTTTTCATCAATTTTGGAGGGACGTCCAGTTCTTGTTAATGTCACTGTTGGGCCATATTTTCTCCACTTGATTATTGTCTGCACTATCTTCCATGGTATATCTAATGCCTTGGAAACTCTTTTGTACCCTTCTCCTCATGGTTACCTTTTAACAATGAGATCCCTCTGATGCTTTGGAAGCTCTCTGCGGCCCATGGCTTTTGCTTTAGAATGCGACGAAAAAAAAATGTCAGGAAAGACTTGCTAGAACAGCTGAACTTTATTTGGGGTTAATCAGAGGCACTTTAATTGATGGCAGGTGTGTACTGACTCCTATTTAACATGATTTTGAATGTGATTGCTTAATTCTAAACACAGCTACATCCCCAGTTATAAGAGGGTGTGCACACTTATGCAACCACATTATTTTAGTTTTTTTGTTTACTCACCCCCCCCCCCCCCCCCCCCCAAAAGCTTTTAGTTTGTTTTTCAATTGAGTTGTAGGTCACATTAAAAAAAAGGTGGAAAAAAGATTCTGAAATTATTTTATCAGAAACCTGACATTTTAAAAAAGGTGCGTGTAAGATAGATAGGTCTTATAGCAAAAAATAGATAATCTCTATCAAAAAAAAATAATTTTTTTTATAAATTTTTGGCATTCTACATCTTGGGGAAAAAAAAAAATACCCAATAAAAAGATATGTTAATTGGTTTATCAGAAAGATATAGCATAAACAAACTATGGGATATATATTAACATTTATACTACTAATGGCGGTGATCAGCAACTTAGAACGGGACCTCGACTGACATAAATACAGTAATTGAATGATATACATTGTTACTGTACTAATGGCACTCGGTAGCAAGGGTTAACATCTAGGGCAATCGAGGGGTTAAATGTTTGCTCAACTATGCACGACGTGTGCAGCACAGAGGCAAGCTGATCATGTACCAGTATGTTAGGCGGTCAGCATGCAGTTTTTTTTTTTTGTTTTTTTTTTCAGAGGCACAATAATACACACATTTTACAAAAGCATGCATAACACATTAGAACATTGTATATACAGATATGAAGGGGGGGGGGGGTGACACCCCAATATAAAGAAATCGGAAGGGTAAAACGCAGTCAGCTTTTTTTGGGCAATCTGTACCTCATTAGGGATACTTCTGTTTAATTCTCATCCTGGAGTCTTAACTGGTAGTGCGAGTATAACTTTTAATTGTAAGGGAAAATCCCAAGATGGCCAGAAACAACATACTCGAAGAGATGGTCAGAGACCGGGGGCATATTAGGAGGAGAGATGGTCAGAGAGCGGGGGCATATTAGGAGGAGAGGTGGTCAGAGAGCGGGGGCATATTAGGAGGAGAGGTGGTCAGAGAGCGGGGGCATATTAGGAGGAGAGGTGGTCAGAGAGCGGGGGCATATTAGGAGGAGAGGTGGTCAGAGAGCGGGGGCATATTATGAGGAGAGGTGGTCAGAGAGCGGGGGCATATTATGAGGAGAGGTGGTCAGAGAGCGGGGGCATATTAGGAGAGGTGGTCAGAGAGCGGGGGCATATTAGGAGGAGAGGTGGTCAGAGACCGGGGGCATATTAGGAGGAGAGGTGGTCAGAGACCGGGGGCATATTAGGAGGAGAGGTGGTCAGAGACCGGGGGCATATTAGGAGGAGAGGTGGTCAGAGACCGGGGGCATATTAGGAGGAGAGATGGTCAGAGACCGGGGGCATATTAGGAGGAGAGATGGTCAGAGACCGGGGGCATATTAGGAGGAGAGATGGTCAGAGACCGGGGGCATATTAGGAGGAGAGATGGTCAGAGACCGGGGGCATATTAGGAGGAGAGATGGTCAGAGACCGGGGGCATATTAGGAGGAGAGATGGTCAGAGACCGGGGGCATATTAGGAGGAGAGATGGTCAGAAACTGTAAACATACTGCTGGAGGTGGGCAGAGAATGGGCATATGCTTTAAAACAGCCTTTTTCAAACCAGGGTGCCTTCAGGTTTCTTCAGGGGTGCCTTGGTAAAAATACCTAAAATTTGCCCAAAGATTTAATACAAGCCAATGAGTGGAAAAAGCCTGCCTTTTAGTTACACAAAGCCACAGGTTTTCCTTGTGTACTAGTACAATTTTCCCAACAACCAATAACGTGATTGATTGGTAAAAAAAAAAAAACACATAAAAAAGGCACCTACACAGCATCGTTGTTTTCCCTTCTTCTGCCCCTCTCCGACAGCACTGGGGATCACATTAGCTGAGTGAGGGAGAGAAACAAAGACGATAAACATTGGAATACTAGTCAGCATCAGTGTGCAAAGATGTATTTGCTGCTTTGGAAGAATAAATCACCTCTAGCGATGTGTGTCCTACTTGTGTGGATGTTGCTGTGTTATATAGAACTATTAGTTTAGTTTCTTACATTTCACAATGGGGTGCCTCAAGATTGTACATAATGCTAAAAGGGTGACTTAACAGAAAAAAAAGGTTGAGAAACACAGCTTTAGAAGACAGGAATAGACCAGGAAAGGCTAAATGAGACTGAAATCACGGCTATTACATGTTTTTCACATATCCTTCTTAACACCTACACACTATTATACGTTTAATAAAAATTCTGATTTTCTTTCTTATAATGATCTTTAAGGATGGCAAAATGCTTCGTTGGATCTCTGCAGATATATCAGTGCAATAAATACCTGGCCAAAGTTCATAGGTGGATGCTCCCTTCTACAGCAGTTCTACCATCATGGTGGTGCAGCTCAAGCAAAGATTCATCTGACTAGATTTTTTTTTCTGGTATTGACAGTAGTTTAGATGTTCCTTAGTCCAATGCAAATACATCTGTTTTACCGACAAGAATGGTACCCTGCATGGTCATCCGCGATGATATATCGAAAGAATGCATTATGTTAGGATACGGTTTGCTCTACTTCCTAACTGTATGGTGTTGTAATTGTGGTATTGTGGACTGTCGATATGCCATTGTGATCCAAGTCACCGGATGTCTCCCACACGTATCCAAGCAGTTCAATCTCCAAAATCATCGATGTTTTGATGAGCCATCCTGTGTTATTATTATACAGTATTTATAAAGCGCCAATAGTTCGCTCAGCGCTGTACATTACAAAGGGGGACAGAACATGTGACAGAACAACAAAACAATGCAAACCATGAGGGGATCGAGGGCCCTGCTCTTTAGAGCTTACAATCTAGGAGGGAAGTTAAGGGCCATAAACTGTACACTTCAGCTGCTTTCATTCAAAAATCTACGTGCTCTTAGTGGTAATCAAATCTGTCTTTCCAAAGTCTTTTTTCAAAGGCATCAGTTTTAGGCACTTCTGAGATCACTCAGAATTCACAGATGGGTCAATATGACCTGCACTTGACCTACGTATGAGCTGCATTTGACCTGCTTCAAGTAGGTTTTGCATTCCTATAGAAATGTATGTGAATGCCAAACCTGTTTATCAACCGGCTTTAGTGTGCTTCAAAGGTCCAAACATACCATTAGGCGACAGTTTTAGCTCTTCCTTCCACTTCATTATTTATCAGGGCCCACTGCTGCAGAAGGTGAGAATTTTGTTTAACCCCTAAAATGTAGGTTTTATGCAGGTATATAACAAAACCTATAGCAACAAACATCAGACACACAAATATGCATATATACAATATAGTGTATTTAAAACAATGTTGATTTAATAAAAATAAAAGTCAGACATGCATAGAAGATTTCATGCAAAGGATTGGAACAGATAAAGCAGACAAATCTTTAAATAAAACCAATAAATTAAAAGGTTTCTGCAATCACAGTTTTCAATTCCAGCTAAACTGTCCCTAAAACAAGCAGTAGTCCTCCGTGGTATGCAAGTCTTCATAGCACAAGTAGCAGAAGCCTTGTTCTTCCTTACAGCTCTGTGACTGGTGAATAAGGACAAGGGTGATAGGTCACCACTGAGGAGGGTGGTCAGTGGAGGTGAGCTTGGGCATCCTATGAGACTCAATTCTACCCTGAACTTCGAAATCCCACTTTTCTGTACTCCCAGTGAGCCAAATAATTCCCTACTCCGCAGCTCATGTAAGTCAGGTTAGAGATGAGTTTGGAGGATGCCCAAGCTCATCTCTAGTTGTCAATTCATACCATTAAAAAAGAGAGAGGCATGGGTTTAAAAAACAAAAACACAAAAAACAAACATTTTATGCTCACCTAGGTGAATGCAGAATTGATCTGATACTGCATCTGTTTCCCACCACTTCTAAGACTGAGAACTGAGTGATCAAAGACTGCTGGTCACTGTTATCCATCTTCACTGAGTATAGGGACAGTGTTAGTCACCAGCTCTCTGCTCTGCCCCTCCAAAGCTCACTAGAGCATTTGGCTGTGAGCGGCTGGCTCCGGCTCTCAGCAGCTCACTGGGAGACTGAGCCAGCTGCCAATCAAGGCTTCTGGGTGGAACCAGACTTTAAAGTTGGGATCTCTCCTGAGCCTGGAGTGACATCAACCCACAGAAGGATTTAGCCCAA